>NC_064862.1:47027769-47212769 GCF_024139225.1 Suncus etruscus | reverse complement strand
GTCACTATCCTAGGACTTCCAAGGCCAGGTCACTGGGATACCAGAGCCAGGGCTCACACAGCCCAGCCTGCCCTGTGTGTGCTGGGCACTAGGGCTTCCCACTGTCCAGTGCTGACAGACACATGTGGGCAGCAACCTGCAGTGCCCATTTGGAAAGGAACATGCTGAGTTCCACAGTGCTCTGAGGACTCTGGGGTGACTGTCTCATCAAAGCCTCACCAGAGAGATAAGGGGCACCTGGGCCTTTCCTGTGCTTGGGCACAGGACAGATTCCTGGCCAGGGAATGGCCAGGAAAAAAGCTTGTGCCATCTTGGATCACTCACGGCCTCTCTGGGTCTCTGTTTGCCCAGCTCTAAAATGGACACAGAGACTAGAAACAGAGACCAAATGGCTAGTGTGTACCTTTCTGCATGAGGACCCCGAGTATACCCTAGGGGTGCACAACTCTCCCAGAAATCTCCAGGTACACCTGCCCTAGCAAATTGCTTCATCTATTCCTCTGCAGCCTTGGCAGTCTGTGCTGGGAAATGTTGCCATGGTGCTGGCCAGGAAGAGACAGGAGCATGCCTGGGGGGCCCACTGTGAGAACACACATATCTCTCTCCTCCTTGCAAGTACAGAGCATGGTTCAGAGCAGGGACTTAGGAAATCACTGGAGAGATGAGCAGAGAGGCCCAGAGAGAGAGGATAGGATTAGGACACTTGCCTTGTACACAGCTAACCAAGATTTAATCCCCAGCACCCCATATGTACCCCAAGATCTGCCAGGACTAATCCCTGAGCACAGAGAGCTAGCAAAAAGCTCTGAGAAAAAAAAAAAGCTCTGAGCACCTTTGGGTGTGACCCCATACTACACTTCTCCCCACAATTTAAAAATTAAAAAAAAAAAAATTTTTTTAAGTGAAAGGCCAGAGCAATACACAGCAGGGAGCACACAGCTGATCCAGGTTCAATTCTTGACATCTCATAGAAGTCTTAGGACAGCAGCCTCCTGCTGCTGGGGTGTCTTTCCACGGCTTTTCCTCCCTCCTGTCCCTTCATGAGCTTCCGGCCTCACTTCCTGCTGCAGCCTCATGACCTGCACTTCTGTGGAGCTTCCACTTTGGCTGGCTCTGGATATCAACTTCTTTCAATACATGGCCCCTACCCAAAGCAAAGCTTTAGGCTGGGTACACCCACAGAGCCCCTGCCCTGAGCACCTAGTTTGGAGCAGGCTGGCCTGGTGCAAATGTTAGGTCTAACCTCCTTGAGGTTTGCCACCAAAGCTAGGTGAGCTCAGGGGAACAGCAGTGGAAGGGGATGCTGTCTGCCCTCAGGAGAGTACCTGCATCCAGATAGAGAGACACAATTATCTGACCAGCTAATTGTTTACATGAAGAGAAGCAAGGAACATGCGCTGGAATCTAAGGACCTACAAAAATAAAGCAAGAACAACCCAATGGGCACAGTGGACAGACACTACACACAGGGCAGGAACCTGTCTGCAGACTCGAAATGAGTGAAATGGAGGGGAAAAGACAACACATCAAAATGGAGAAGAGGGGAGGGTATTTGGAAGGGAGGGAAGGGGAAGGGAGGTGGGAGGGAGGGAAGATTTGGAAGGGAGGGAAGGGGAGGGGAGAAAGAAGAGGGAGAAGGAAAGGAAGGGGAGGGAAGGGGAGGAGAGAGAAGGGAAGAGATAACTAAAGGGAAGTATTACATGTGACAGAATATCCAAATAAAATTAAGTTGGGGGTTGATCTGGGGTTGTTTGTGGTGATAAGCTAGTGCTTTAAGGGCCTGAAGTGTTCTAAGGCTGCCATTTTCTACCCTGCACATTCATTGTTAAAGGGTTTCCATGTATTGACTGAGTAGATCACGGTTGGTGGGTGAGTGACAGTGGGTGGAGACCCTCAGTAGGAAAGGGAAGGAAGGGCGGCAGGAGAGAGAAACCAGGGTGACAAGGGGGACAGGCCAGTGGAGAATGACCCCAATGGGACCAGAGATCATCAGTATCCATCCAGTCCTCCCCGAGACATTTCCCACCTCAGTGCAAGTCCAGCCTGGGTCCCGGGGCTCTGTCCTGGGCACTGCTCAGAAGGCACCAATGTTTAGACCCCAGGGGGAGACAGTACAAGTGCCCAGGGGTCTCTGGGCCCTAGCAGACCCACAGGGGTCTCTCTGCAGGGCAGTCAAAAGGCAGCTACGAGCTCACAGGTATTGCTCCAGAGCAGAGAGGAGTGGGCATACAGACCAGAGAGGCAGCCAGGTGAGGAGACCATGCCAAGAGTGGAGATGGGTCTGTGATGAAAGCACAGCAGAGAAGGGCAGGGAGGGCAGCCTGACAGACAGCCAAGGTCTGCAAAAATCCAGCTCACTCAGTGGCTAGAAATGCCCAAACCAGCCACCAGTTAACACTGTCATTGTCCCAGAGAAGAAGCATGGTGGAGGCCGGAGATTGGTGTAGACCCAAATCTGCCCTCCACAAGGGTCCTCACCCACACTGTGCTGAGCTGTTTGCCCCCCAGCAGGCCATGAGCACCAGGACTCGATGGGTACCAGGTGTGTGTGTGCCCGAGAAACCTGATGCATCACATGTCACTTGTACCACTCCCAACTGTGCTCCAGCATCTACTGATTACCATGCTGCCAAGACCTAAGTCATTTTTTAAATATAATTTTTATTTTAATCATAGTGGTTTACATATCGTTCACAGTAATATTCCAGGTACTTGTTAACATTGAATCAGGGGAATTCCCATCACCGAATTGTCCTCCCTCCACTTCCGTTCCCATCCTGCCTCCCCTGTCCTCCACCCTCACCCCAGGGGCTTCTAGATTGAGTGGCCCCCTCTGTGTCTAGTTTATTACTTAGTGATCTTATAACTGTTTGGTCATGGTACCTCCATTACTTCTCCCTCTAATTGGGAGGCGGGACTAGATAGTTCGAGTTATGTGGTTTTGTTTGAGGAAGAGAAAAGTAATAAAATGGGGTAAAAATCAACTACGCCAACAATGGGCAGGGTCCTTCTAGAGGCTCTCATCCTCGGTTTGAAAGACGAAGGGGAAAAAAGAAGGTGAAACACCACAACAGTTCAAAAAGAAGTATCAAATAAGATATCCAGTGAGCACTGCAGCAATAAAGATATGAACCACATAATTGCAATGGTCTTGAGATAAAAAACATGAGAGCGCAAAAAGGAAGAAAAGAAGAAAGAAAAAGTAAATATATAAATAAAAAAAAGTGGACAACTACTTAAATAACTACACCAAAACAAAGAAATTGACAAAAACTAGATAAGAGAAGAAAAAAAAAGATTATTTTGTGCTTTTTTTTTTTTTTTATAGTTTTTGGGTCACACCCGGCAGTGTTCAGGGGTTACTCCTGGCTCCATACTCAGGAATTGCTCCTGGCAGGCACAGGGGACCAAATGGAATGCCGGAATTCGAACCAATTACCTTCTGCATGAAAGGCAAATACCTTACCTCCATGCTATCTCTCCGCCCCCCCCCCCGTTATTCCCCTCCTGCATAAGCACAGTAAAAATTGGGGTCATTCAAAAAGGGAATCCCCTTGGCCTAAGAGATACAGGGTTTCGGGGCCGGGCGGTGGCGCTAAAGGTAAGGTGCCTGCCTTGCCTGCGCTAACCTTGGACGAACCGCAGTTCGATCCCCCGGTGTCCCATATGGTCCCCCAAGCCAGGAGCAACTTCTGAGCACATAGCCAGGAGTAACCCCTGAGCATTACTGGGTGTGGCCCAAAAACCAAAAAAAAAAAAAAAAAGAGATACAGGGTTTCTCCACCCTTGGAATATATTGTCATGGATTATCTATAGACTCCTTTCAAGTTCATTTACTCTCCCCTTGGTGTTTTTGTGTTGTATGGAAGACTTCTGCTCCGATCTGGATGATAAAATCAGACCTCTATAGCTAGAGATCTCAGTCTCTGCACAGGTCAAGGAGTAGAACTTACGATGAAGTCTTTCTTCGTGATTTTAGAAGTTCTGTTTCCTCAATGTCATTTTAATCTGTCTTCTGTGGTTGGTGGTCTTGGCCCTTGCGTTGAACCTCGGGTGGAGCCTGGGATATTGTTTTTTGTTATGTTTCCAGAGGACCCATTCAGTTGCAATTGTCTCAGTCAGGTCTCTGGAATTAGAGATCATGGTTGTTGTTGTGCAGGTCATAGAACAAACCCTAGACTAGGGCTTTCTTGCTGGTCCCAGATTACATACTGCCCGGTCATGGTTCTATCCACCAGTCATATGTAGATCACATTCTTGGCTTTTGCACATCCCAAAGTGTGACAAGTCTTCTGATTCTGTCTTGTAGTTAGTTGGTGAGGTAGGATACCCTGTTCTTATGTCCATTTGTTGCTAATTTCCTCGTTGTCAGGATATCATATTAGAGCTGGCACATGTTGGTGTTTGAGCAGTATTCAGGATGTTCCGGATGGGATTTGGGACCTAAGTCATTTTAAAATGACTGCCTGGAGCCTCTAGTTGGTCTTGTGGCAGAATGCTTCATGGGTAGGGACACCTTGTTTTTAGGCCAAAGATTTTTTTCTATTTTCCCCAACTTTTGCTGCACCGGTGCAAAAAACTGCTGTTACCCCTCCCCAAGACCAAATGCTAATCTTACCTGGATGGTCAGACCCTCCCACAGCTGGGAGGGGTCTGTGGTTAGTTAAAGTGGCCTGGGGGAGGGATGAGAGGGATACTGAGCAAGGAAGACGCAGCAGGTAGAAAAGAGATACAGGTTGGGTGCAGAGAGGCTTGTTAGTTTAAAAGCCAGGTGAGTAATGGACTTGGCAGTTAAGGCCTTGTAATTAAACTTTATGTTACACCACAGAGACTAGCACACATCACAAAAAAACAAGAACAATCAGTGCTGGTGGGGATGTGGAGAGAAAGGAACTCTCATTCACTGCTGGTGGGAATGCCATCTAGTACAACCTTTATGGAAAACAATATGGAGATTCCTCAAAAAACTGGAAATTGAGCTCCCATATGATCCAGTTATACCACTCCTAGGGATATACCCTAGGAACACAAAAATACAATTTAAAAATCCCTTCCTCACACCTATATTCATTGCAGCACTATTTACAATAGCCAGACTCTGGAAACAACCAAGATGCCCTTCAAGAGATGAATGGCTAAAGAAACTGTGGTACATATACACAATGGAATATTATGCAGCCATCAGGAGAGATGAGGTCATGAAATTTTCCTATAATTAGATGTACATGGAATCTATTATGCTGAGGGAGAGAGATTGACACAAAATAATCTCACTCATGTATAGGTTTTAAGAAAAATTAAGGACATTATTGTAATAATCTCCAGAGACAATAGAGATGAGGGCCAGAAGGATCAGCTCACAATATGATGGTCACCACGAAGAGTAGTGGTGCAGTTAAGGAAATAACTACACTAACAACTATCATGACAATCTTAATGCGTGAAAGAAGTAGAATGTCTGTCTCAAATACAGGCAAGGATTGGGAAAGGGGGCATTGGTGGTGGGAATGTTGCACTGGTGAAGGGGGGGGGTGTTCTGTTTATGACTAAAACTCAACTACAATCATGCTTGTAATCATGGTGCTTAAATAAAGATTCTACATATTAAAAAAAAAACTGTGTCTCCTGAAACTACATCTGACTGCTGTGGATCATTTCCTCACTGTTACCCTGATACCTACAGACCTGCCAGGCTGTAGGGGCTGCATGTGCTGGCTAAACCGAGAAAGGCCTCACCATCCATCCATTCATCCAACCATAGCTAGGACTATATACTATTTAATACAATAACTGCCACCCCTTTTTCATCTAAAAATAGGGGCTCCTGCCTTTTTTATAGAACATAGGGACACAAATTACTTTATTTTACCTCATTTCTGCATTTTTTAAATAAAATTAAGAAACAGGGGAAAGAAAGGATCGGGGCCAGGGCCCAAGTGGTCTCAGGTGCATTGGTGGAGATAAAAAAGGACAGAACCAAATATCCAAGCCAAAGTCAACAACAATAGAATCAAGAGACCTAAACTCTTAACAATCTACACTTAAAATGGGCCTGTTATACTGCCAGGCCACGGAACAAAGGGTGGTGGTATAGGATGTACTCTGGGTACATTGGTGGAGAGAGGTTTACACTGGTGGTGGGATTGGCCCTGATTCATTGTATGTCTGAAATGCAACTCTAAAGGATTTTGTAAATCACAATGGTTTCAATAAAATAAATTTAAATTAAAAAATTAAAACAAAATAAAATAAAATAAATAATGTAAAATAAAATCCCACAGGATGCGCATTACTCTCCCATGCCATGTGTTACAAGCTCTGTCCAAGTACCAATGGTGATTTTTCTTGAAGACCGTGCGGGAAGCACCAGACAAGACATATCATGACTGGCCAGGGTCCCTCTCACTCACCCCCACCATGCCTGCCAGAGCCTCAAGCAAATCCTGAATACGTTTTCTCCCTGAGCAAATCTCTTAGACTTTTCTAAAACATCTGAAGACAGGAAATGGGACCCATATGGTTCTGCATCATTAACACTTAAATCGTCAAAATAGTTTTGAGGGTTCCCCCCCCCCTCAGAGAAGTTTCCTAGCCAAGCCTTTAGTGGCTCTTTAATCAACTGTTTCAAAATCTGTTGTTCCCCACTCCCCTTTCCCCTCAAAAAAATCATGCCAACACGTGTCCCTGATAAGCTGCACGTGCCCAGCTAACTCTGAAGGGGCTTCGGGCACCTCTGAGGGGCCTCCAGAACCCTGATAGTCAATGGTCTTGGCTGACCCAGTGATTTAGCCTGGAAAGTTCCAGAGTTTTGTGGCTCATCTGAGCAAATTCATCAAGGTACACATGAGGCTCCATAGGAAGCTCAGGATTGTGAAGATTTTGGAAGTTCTGAGGATGCCAGAGTCCAGTCCCGGGTGAACAGGCCTCAAGCACGGTGCCACAGGATTAAGAATACAAGACAGACATAAGGGAGCATGGGGTTAGGGGGCTCCCAGCCTTATGAACTGAGCACTCTGACTATCCTTCATGTACAGTATTTATTGTTCAGGGACAATCAATATGGAAGAAGGGCAGATACCTATCTAATGCTAAGCAAGGCTAAATGGGTCTTTATTTCTCCAAGGGGGTGTGGGAAGGGAAGAGGAAGCTAGGGCAAAGTCTCTGTGGATTGTCGTCTTTCTGGAGAGATGGCAGACGAGAGTGAATACAGGAACTTCATCAGCAAAGCGTTCTTTGCTGATGTCTGCATTCAGGTAATTCAAATTAAGAGTCTTTAAATCATCTCTTTCCACCACTTTCCAGAGACTAGCAACTCTCTAGATAAACTTATTTATTTTTTTAATATCTTCATATCTGATATGGGGATGCCAAGATCCTGTTGCTCCAACTCCAGGAGGTCAAGCACGTTGCCAGGGACTGACCTGTTTTCAGCACCCACACTGGCTCTCAGCAGCTGACTACTGTGGTCCCTTCTCAAGTTTCTCAAGGGGGCTCGGAGCACAGGAATGTCTTGTTCAGGAAATACACTCACACACAGCCTGACTTGTGTCTGGATGAGGGGTGAGTGGTGACTTGTGACTTGTGAGCGGGATGAGGCCAGCTGTAGAGGATCACAGGGAAAAAGATGCCTGAAGGTGGGACACAAATTCAGACACCCACTGGGCAGGTGGGAACTCAAGCAGGTTCAGAAGCCCAGATGAGGGTGTCCTGAGAGGCCAGAGGCAGGATTTTTGCTGATTTCCTGGCCAGCTTTAGCCATTAACCACAAACTCAGACCCTTCTAGCTGCAAGGCCGGAAGGACGAGGTCAGGGCTGTGGGTTGGCTCCAAGGCGCCATGCCTGCTGCTTCCGGAGGCTCCAGTGGAGGAACCATTGCTGGGCATTTCTGGCAAACAGCCTGGCAGCCAGCCTAGGCCTGTGGCCACATCAGTGCCACCTCTGTTCCCACAGCCACGTCTCCTCCTCCTCCTCCTCCTCCCTTTCACCTCCTGCTGCACCCTTAGGACTCATGCTCCTGTAGAATCCAGGGTTCCTCCCCACATCTCAAAGTCCCAGCCCCAATCATTCAGCAAATGGGTCAGTACACAGGGCCCTGGTCGTCCCTGTCACAATAACAGAACCCAGCATGGACGGCTTCTCATGCCCTCACCCATCCATAGATAGGGCTAGAGGGAAACAGTGTGAGCTTGTGAGAGAAGATTGTGGTTAGAAATATGGGTCGTGGGCCCGGAGAGATAGCACAGTGGCGTTTGCCTTGCAAGCAGCCGATCCAGGACCAAAGGTGGTTGGTTCGAATCCCGGTGTCCCATACGGTCCCCTGTGCCTGCTAGGAGCTATTTCTGAGCGGACAGCCAGGAAGTAACCCCTGAGCACCACTGGGTGTGGCCCAAAAACAAACAAACAAACAAAAAAGAAATATGGGTCGCTCCGGAGAGATAGTATGGAGGTAAGGTGTTTGCCTTTCATGCAGAAGGTCATTGGTTCAAATTCCGGCATCCCATATGGTCCCCTGAGCCTGCCAGGAGCAATTTCTGAGCCTGAAGCCAGGAGTAACCCCTGAATGCTGCCAGGTGTGACAAAAAAAAAAAAAAAGAAAGGAAGGAAGGAAGGAAGAAAGGAAGGAAGGAAGGAAGGAAGGAAGGAAGGAAGGAAGGAAGGAAGGAAGGAAGGAAGGAAGGAAGGGAGGGAGGGAGGGAGGGGAGGGAGGGAGGGAGGGAGGGAGGGAGAGGGAGGGAGGGAGGGAGGGAGGGAGGGAGGGAGGGAGGGAGGGAGGGAGGAAGGAAGGAAGGAAGGAAGGAAGGAAGGAAGGAAGGAAGGAAGGAAGGAAGGAAGGAAGGAAGGAAGGAAGGAAGGAAGGAAGAGAAAGAAAGGAAGAAAGAAAGAAAGAAAGAAAGAAAGAAAGAAAGAAAGAAAGAAAGAAAGAAAGAAAGAAAGAAAGAAAGAAAGAAAGAAAGAAAGAAAGAAAGAAAGAAAGAAAGAAAGAAAGAAAGAAAGAAAGAAAGAAAGAAAGAAAGAAAGAGAAAGAAAAATAAAGAAATGTGGGTCACATGCAGCCGTCCAGAGAAGCAAAGGGCTGTGTAGACAGGGAAAGGGCAAAGCACGAAGAAGTAAGTCCCAAACCTTCAGCAAGAAGCAGACACTCCTAGTCTTGGGAATCAAGGGAGATTTTTTTCAAACAGAGGCAAAGCTGGGCAGAGGGGCTGGGCAAGGACAGGGCATTGATGGGCACTAAGGGGGAATCGGTCAGGATCTCCAAGAAGGGGGAGGGCTTGATGGCAGGACAGGGTGTAGTGGGGTCACAGGTCAGGTAAGGACGATATCAGACAGAACTAAGACAAGATCATTCATCATCACCTCCAAAGCCCTGGAGCAGGAAGGCGACCACTAATTTGGCAGTGCCCTACGTGCACCTCACTTGGAGAAGTAGCTGCTGGGAGAGCTGGGAATGCAGTGCCTGGCTGGATGCCCAGGTAGGGGAGGTCTGGGCTGCCAGAGGGAAATGCCAGGGGCTGTCTCCACAGGCAGGACATGCAAGAGGGGGCAGGGGTGTGACAGGCTGAGAAGGAAGAAGGGCACAGGGCCAGATAGGTTAAGGAAAATATCTCTAGTTTCTATGGGGAGAGAAGAACATCACTAAGGAGCAGAAAGAGGTCAGAGGTCTGGTAACTGGGAAGTGAAGGAGAGTCCTGGAGTGACCTACACAGACCCCAGATCCTCACAGCTTCCAGATTTTAGACTTTCCTGCTAACCCAACTAAGGAGGCCTCACAGTCGAGTGGCCTTTTGTGACCATCTCCGTCTGGCCCAGCGGTGGGAGCCTAGGTGAGCACACATGGTGCCAAGGCAGGTGGAGGACAGCCTTGACCCTTTCAGTCCCATAGCCAGGCCCGGCCTGGGTAGCCCAGGCCTCCATCACTGCAGACACTCTGCAGGCCTGTGAGGTTGCATAGCTGTGTTGTCCTTAGCAGTAGCTGCAGGAGCAGGGGAGGCAGGCAGGAGGCAGCCCATGGGTGAAGAAAGTCTCTCTGCTGATTCCTCTGCTCCACAGAGCCTAGAACTCTGGCAAGAGGAAGAAGCACAACCCAGTACCCACTGCCTTCACAGCCCTGCCCGCTGGCATTCTATCTGGGAGCCTCCCTTGCTCCCCACTGGTCCAGAGGGTGCTCCCACCATGCAGCCCTCCTGGACTGGCCTGGAGCAGGTCTTGGAGCAATGAAGCAATGGAGGCCATTAAGAGGAGGTGGAAGCTCTGAGCACGGTTTGTGGGGAACTGAGGGAGGGAACTCATAGGCACAAGCACCCCACATATATACACATGGACACACATACATACATACACACATATTCACATTAATGCACCCCATCCATTCGGGCATGCCTACCAACTCATCAGGAACACACATATTGTGTCTCTGTCCCTTCCAGTGTTACATATACTGATGTGAAGTGAGTTGGGTCCTCAGGCTGACACATGCTCCATTGAGTACTCATTACTGTGACTTCACTGCCACTGTCAAGGTAGGAGAAGCAGTTTTCCTCAGGGGGCAAATGTTCTCTAAAGAGTATATACAGGTGCTGGACTCAGGGGTCTTGGTGCTACACCCTGCTTTGCCAGTGTGAACAGGCTCCT
This sequence comes from Suncus etruscus, assembly GCF_024139225.1. NCBI lineage: Eukaryota > Metazoa > Chordata > Mammalia > Eulipotyphla > Soricidae > Suncus > Suncus etruscus. The sequence continues at coordinate 47,202,140 of NC_064862.1, read as the reverse complement.
TTCCTTCTGGACCAGAGGCTGAAGAGTGACCTACAGCCCAGTCCCCCATATAGCCCTCACGTACACCTACTTTGTAGATGGGAAACTGAAGCCTATGGGGCCTCAAGGGGGACCCAGATAAAAGGCACTGGCATCAAAGGAGATGAGAGCCTTGTCTAGCTGGACTCCGCAGAGCCCCTAGGAGCTTGTGAGTGGGCACTGGATAGGGAGACTCAGAGCAGTCCAGGAGGGGAGAGCAGGGTCAGAACTGTGTTTTGTTGCCCATAATCACACAATGAGCAGAGAGCAGAGCTAGACCCATACAAGTGCTTCCAAAGCATCTGATACAGCTGAAAGCTCTAGAAACCTGCACCAAATGGACCTTCCCTCTCCCTGGGGCCAGGGGAGTGTCTCGAGATTAACAGCTCTACAGATAATTCTCCTGAGGGCACCAGCATTATGAGGTCCCCTCCCTGTGTGGCATCCCTCACACTTAAGCGCCAGCTGGCTGCAGGGCCCTAGGTTGGCCAGGCCTGGTCCATGATGATAAATGCCCTTGTCCCTCATCCTTGCCTCGAGAGGTCCTAGCTCACCTGGTAGCACAGAAGTAAGAGGTAGAGATAGCAGCACTGGAGAGCAGCAGAACACCTGCTTTAAAAAAAAAAAAAAACATTTTACATCTACTTAGGCATGATATTGCTGAGTAAACACTGGGGTTATTAGAATTTCGGTGCAGAATTGATGAAACAATTTATCTCTGCATTTTGGTGACTAGTCCAGGACCTGAACCCTCATAAGCATTCACCTAGAGCTTGTGAGTGTGTGGCAAAAGGATGGATGGAGGGATGGACAGATTGTGGATATGGTGGTTGAACAGAGAGAATGATGGATGGATGAATGGACAGATGGATGAATGTGGGAGAATAAACAGACAAATGAATGAATTATAGATGTATAAATGGATAAAAATGATGATGGGTGGGTGGATGGGTGAGTGAGTGGACATATAGATGGACAGACAAATGTATGGATGTGGGTGAATAAACAGACAGACAAATGGCAGGTGAATGGGTGAGTGGGTAAGTGGGTGGGTGGATGTATTAGTGGGTAGATGGATGAATGAATGGATGGATATCCAGATAGACGTATGGATATGGGGGCATAGACAGATGGTTGGATGGATGTAGATGGATAGATGGGTGAACAGAGAGATACAGGTGACTGGCTGGTTGGATGAGTGGATAGTGCTTAGATGGGAAAATAAAAAATAGGCATAGAACTAGCATAATGGTTTCCTAGATGACTTGGTTGAAAGAGGGATAGACAGAGCCTGGGGGGATGGAAGGAAGCAGGTGTATTTCTCAGAATAGTGAGCACTGTAGACTGAGCATTTTGGCTGCCATCACTCTTCTGGCCAGCAGCTTGCAAGGCCACCCTGACAAGCCTCCTTCCAAGGTGATAAAGACCCTGAGGGCACCTCCGGGGCAGAAAAGGTTTCAGCAAGTAGGAGAGGCTCTGCCTCACCCCGAGCTTCCACCCTACAAAGCCATGGCTATATCTAGGAAGTCACAGCCAGCCCCGTGAGCTCAGCCCCGTGAGCCCAGCCCCGTGAGCCCCAACCCATCTTTCCATTAGCTCAGAGCCCAACCAAGCCTGGCCTCTCCTGGCTCCGAATTCCACCACCCAGGGTAATTAGAACTGGGGCCTGTGCCCAAAGCTGCCTCAACCCCAAAACCAAAACCACACTGGCCTGAGAAAGAGGGGTTTTAGGGTCAGGATTCGGGAGGAGCAGCACCCAGGGGACCATGGAACAAGGTCTGGGCATGCCAAGGGCCAGCTGCACCCTTCTGAGGCAGAGGATCCCACCATGGGGAAGGGTGTGAGGCCCAAACCCCAGTTCCTCCTGGAGCTGACCAAGGGCACTCACTTCCTCCAGGGCCCTCCCTGGGAAGCCGCACCCTCCCCCCACAGTCGTACATCTGGGAGTGAGGCACTGCCAAGTCATCATCTGGATCCCCAAACACAACACCAGCCACCACTGCGGGCTGGTGGCTGTGTCCCTGTCCCCCAGCATGAGCCCGAGGGAGGGGAAGTGCTCATCAATCTCACAGACAGCTTCTGGGCAGCCCTGAGACAGGCCAAGAAGGGAGAGCAGGGGGGCGCTCCCTCCCCTAAGGCCCCAGGGAGGACTGTGCTCCCTCCTGGTTAGACTCTGCAGTCAGCAGGATGCCTGGGACTTGCTCATAGCTGTCAGCCTGCAAAGCTGCCTGGTCAGGGGAGTGCAGACAGTACCCCCACACTTTCTCCCTCTGCCCAGTAAGGCCATGCAGAAGCCTCTCTGGCCACAGCTGGGCATCTTGGACAAAGCCTCCTACCCTCTAGGAAGGTTCTGACTGCATTGGCCGTGTGTGAACACAGCCTCTCACAGGCTGGCAGCAATGCCCACCTGCACATGCCACCAGGGTAGAGGCAAGATTCAGCGTGCCCAGGAGTCAGGCTCCCTCTGCTTCTGCACCCGTCCCGGGGACAAAGTGTGTCATGTGCTCCCAGAGGGCCCACAAGCTCTGCCAGGAACTCCATGTAGTATAGATGCATCTCACTCCACAATACAGCCATCAGGCTGTGCCAAATCCCACTTGATTTACACAGTCCAGGAATTCATCCTTTGCAGCACCGTGGAACTCAGGCTGAGCAAGCAAATGCTCTTTGCCAAAGAGAAAGATCAGCATTAACTCTTGCCCAGTCTCCTTTCAGGCCCATCATACTTCCTCAAAGAAAAGAATTTTGGGAGCCAGAGTCAGAGCACAGCAAGGTTCTTGCCTTGCATGAGCCAGACCAAGTTTAATCCTCAGCATCCCATAGGGTTTCCTGAGCATGGTCAGAAGTGATCCCTGAGAACAGAGTGAGGAATACATATGCTCTGGGCTCTGCCAGGTATATCCCCAAAATGAAACAAAGACCAAAAAAAACAAGTTCAAGAGGAGACAGTTTTGTTTAGAGAATATGAGGAAGGAAAGAGAGGGAGAGTAACATGTTCAAGAGAGGAGAGAGAGCTGAGGGTCTCCATAAAGTAAAAGAAGGGAATACCGGGCCCGGAGAGATAGCACAGTGGTGTTTGCCTTGCAAGTAGCCGATCCAGGACCAAAGGTGGTTGGTTCAAATCCCGGTGTCCCATATGGTCCCCGTGCCTGCCAGGAGCTATTTCTGAGCAGACAGCCAAGAGTAACCCCTGAGCACTGCCGGGTGTGGCCCCAAAACCAAAAACCAAAAAAAAAAAAAAAAAAAAAAAGAAAAAAAGAAGGGAATCCCATGTCTAGTGGGAGATGCTACTGGGGAAACACCCTGCTGCTTTCACCAAGTTGGTTCTATGGGTTTTCTCCCAAACTGCCCTGCATGTGGCTTTCTCTACAGATGAGGGTCTATTGCTAGTGCATGGTCAGGGGAAAGCTTTTTGATGTTGGGTGCTACCTCCAAGCCTTCCAATCCTTGTCACCTTTTTGTTCCTGCCAGTGTGTCTGCCCTTTGAAGGGGGCCCGGCCTTCCTTGGTGCTCAAGTCTCATCAGCCTCAGTTTTGTACACACTCTGGGCGGCCACTCTTCATCCTCTGGGGGCCCTTTGGGGTTAGTGACAGGTAAGTTTTTGGAGTCATACCTCGGTTTTATGACTTCCCCACGCTCACTGCCTGTTCCATTAATCCAATATGTCTGCCTGCATGGCTGTGAATAGAGTCTCAGAACACAGAGTCTCCCTCCCCAATTCTGTGCATGCAGGAATGGGCCCCTACGACCAGGGAAGAACCAGGACAGGACCCAATCAGGAGGAATGGGCCCACCCTTGACCTTAGCACTAGTCAACAAGATTCAGCAAGACCCTCACCCCATCTCCAACTTCCCCCAGAGCATAGGCTTAGCCCCCCCACCCACCCAGAGGAATGTTCAGAGCTCCTTCAGCAATAGCAACAAATAACTCACCTTCTAGAATATTCCACTATGACTCGGTTTCCAGAAAACAGCCTATTACTAGGGGCAAACATGAGGCTCCAGGCCAGTGAATGAAAATTTCTCCAAAAATTCTTCCCTCTCTGCTCAGTCTCCAGAGCATCAAACTCAACATTTCCAACTCAGTCAGGTGAAGGTGAGGCATGTCCATGGATTTGGCTGAAGAGGCTTATTACCAGAGAACATTTTTCTCCAGCCTAGGCTGAAACCAGTGCCCAGCCCTTGCCCCCTGCCCATCATCTGGGTTCCCTACCCACTGGTAGCTCCAGACCTGCCAGGCTCCACTATGGATGAGTAGATGGGTGGATGAAGGTGGGTCCCCTGGCCAGCTGCCCTGACAAGGTCAGAGGAAGGCCCAACCCCCCACCTCCTGTGCCCATCCCCTCAATGCCCGCTTTTGTCTGGGACTCCCAACAAGCAGGTGAGTTAATTTTCCATTAAGAACAATTATGTCTTCATTTGCATATGCTAAATGTGACATTTAAGGGAGCCAGTTCCTCCCGACCCCAAACAGGATAAAAGTCCCTTGACTGGCAGGCAGCCTGGGGTTTGGGCAAAGGTGTAATTGGCTCTTATTAAGGGAAGATTCTGGGAGATACAGGTTTTGAAATACAAATGAGGGAACCCCCTCCTGCCACAGAGCTGAGTGGGGACTGTTGAACAGGATTCAGGGGGACCCACAGGCCTCCACCCCAAAATAAGGGCAGAGTGGGGAGCCATGTTCCTCCTGGAGGGAGCAGGATTGACCTGCCTAGGACTATCATCTCTGATCCCTGCCTGCTTGTGGGCAGTGTCTGTCCTCCTGACTTGCTCCCTGCTAGCAAATCCTCTGCAGGAAGGAGTTGGGGGCATCATGGGTCCTTTCTTTGTGTGCCTCCTGGGCTAAAAAAACTGACTTAGGTCAGAGAGGGAGGACAAAGCATCATGGTAGGCTAAATGTTTATTCCATCCCAGCACCCTATAAGATTCCCTGAGCCCCTCCAGGAGTGATCCGGGAGCTCAAAGCCAGGAGTCAGTCCTGAGCATCACCGGCTGTGACCCCAAAAATTTAAGTAAATAAATAACTAAACAACATCCATGCTGGCTAAGCTTGTGCCCCAAATGTGGAGACCTTCCAAAGATGGGGGATTTGGAAGCCAAATAGCTTTTCATACCAGGAGGAGCCTGAGGGTGGTGTCCCGGAAACAAGTCACCCTGTGGAGAGGAAGAGAACAAAGCCTTGCTGGCTCAGGGCTCCTCGGAGGATTGCCTATTTGCACCCTCCCCGCTCGGCCTGCACACACTGGTTCCGGGGGTGGGGGTGGGGGACACAACTCTGCTTCCTTCCCCCTTTCCGGCCCCTTTCCTGAGGTTGCAGTCAGCGCCTTGCCCTGGCGCCCACCCAGCGCTCTCAGAACTGCAAATGCTGCCTGTTTTCTTTCCCAGAGTCTTAAAACCACAGCAGGGCCCCATGACCTTGAACCACCCTGCCCTGCAAGGTCATGCCAAAGCCAAAAATGCTGTAACTTACGGCAGAAGGTTGGCAGTTCCCGGCCCTGTGTCATGGTTCCTGCACAGACATGGTTTCTAAACCTCTGTTCTCTGATGTGGGAGATCCCAAGTCCCCCCCCCCCCCATTGCAGAGAGGACACCCCTTCCCTGAAGTGGGGGAGTGGTGAGAACTTTCCCAAACCCAGGACACTCCAAGAGGCACAGGCCCCTCATTGCTGTAGGGAAACTAAGGTTTCTGAGACTTCAGTGACTGGCCATCGACTGGCCCTACAATTGTGCTCCCTTCTGTCATCATGCTTCCTGTCCAGAGCAGGCAAGGGTTGGCCAGACCCCGGGCACTCCTGAGATGCAGTGGGCAGGTAGATCCATCAATCCACCCCACAAGCCACCCTACCCAGAGATAAATGTGCCATTGTGAGGTGGAGAATGAGCTCCCTGATACCAGAGGCATCCAAACTCAGAACCAAACTATCAGCCAAGTCCTCCCTGGTCAGCTTCAGGCACCAAGCAAACTCTCCTGACACCCACACCAGGGGTGGAAACCCAAGAGGGGACCCCAGAAAAGGCCCTGCATCCTATAGCCAATGCCCTGGGTGGGAATAGAAGTGCATAGATAGCACAGTCCTGGGACAGAGAGTTGGGTGCTGTGATCAGCCTACATCAGGCCTGATGGGGGGCAAAGGCTACTCAGAGAATTACCTGAATCTCCAGGAAAATCCAGGGTCCACCAAGACCCTAGGATGAGCATGCCAGACTGCAGGAAGACCAGCAATGCCAAGAGAGAGCAGCATGGAAGTGGAAAGCAAAAAAGGGCAGGGATACTGAGGCACAGAGGAGCCAGAGGGGGGTACATGGGTCTTACCTCATGGGAACAAGGAACAGGGGCTCAGAGAGGGGCTATGTTGGTCTGTCATGCTCTGGTTCCCATGTGCTGAAGCAGAGGATGGAGGAGGCAAGCCTGGCAGTGTTGGGACAGTGAGTAGGCAGAGCTAAGGGTTTTATAGCTGCAGGGTAGGCATCTGTGTCAGCAGAGGATGGACAGAGAGAGTGTGTCCAGAGCAGGTCAGGCACACAGGCGCAGCCTGACTTAGGCAGATGTGGAGGAAAAACACAGATGTACAGAACTCCCAGTCAAAGGGACTGGCCTCTCCATCTCAGAGCCACCTTGCTGGGACAGAGGTGAGGGGCCCCAGAGTTCATGCTGCCTGCCCACTCTACAGGCTGAGTCAGGATATAGGGGTTCAAAGGGACTTTGCAGCTAATAAGAGAAATCTCAAACTCCTCAGGTTGGCTGCTGGACATCAGCAGTGTCTCCTGCAGGAGGCCAGGAGAAACCAGGAAACCCCTAAGAGACAGGTAGAAGGGACAACGCTGTGGAGGATAGGATATGGGTGTATCTAGGAGGTGCCGGGCCATGAGAGAGGTACATATCGCCCAAATGCATACAATCACCCTCAAATGCACACAGCACCCCAAATGCATGCAAATACCCCAAAATATACTCAGAACCCCCAAAGCACATAAACGCCCCCAATGCACACAACTATATCCCAAACACATGCAGCACAAATTCCTAAGCATATGAGCCCACGCACACACACAGACACCCTAGCCTTGGGAGGCACTGTGATGACTGCAGGTCAGACCTGAGTGGGGGTTGATGGCCCCTAGGATGGCTGGAGTCAGCACCCTTCCCTCCCTGTGTCTTAGTTTCCCCTCCTATGCCTAAAATCAGCTCCGGGTCTGTGCCTCTCGGCCAGTCACCTACTTCTCTGTCCCCACAGCCCGTGGGTGACTCAGCAGCAGGCACTCTCCCAGGGCCCGCCCCCAGTACTCACAAAGGGCATCTTGTTACAGGTTTGCCAGCAGTGGGCAGAGGGAGGAGGGAACTGACAGGACAGCCCCAGGCAGGGGCCCAAATGTCCCATGTGCTAGGGGTGTGTGGGGTCACTGTTCCTCGTGTGGTCACTGGAGAGGCTGCCCTCCCCGCCCACCCACTGGTCCTCTACCAACCCAAGCTGTGCTCTTGGCAGTAGCCACAGAGTCCAGACTGTGTACATAATGGGTGCAGCAAATCCATAGCCTAGGCTGATCATCGCCATGACCTGCCACCCTGCCGTGAATGGATAACACCCAAGGAAGCCAGCACCTCCCCAAATTTTGATCCTCCCGCCTGCCAGTCCTCCCACCCAGAAGTCCTTATTGCCAGTCCTCTCACCTGTTTATTATTTTGAATCTGTCCCTGAGCCAGTATCTGGGAACATAAGGAAGAGTCTTGGGCCACAGAATCTCAAGCAGCAGCATGTGTGTAACCCTGGGTTGGATCCCCAGTAGCCCATGGTCCCCCAGGACTATCAAGTGTGGTTCCCCACAAAAATACAAAAGTAAATTCTCACACCACCACCACCCCCAGAACCACTAAAACAGGTGGTTCTGTTTTAGAGCCCAGGTAGAACCAGGGCTGAGTGGAACTCAGAAGCCTATGTTTGAAGAAACAGGTGATCCTTGAGCATGCTACATATGAAAGCCAGGGAAAGAGGGTGTGGTAGGACTTCGGCAAACTGGTGTGTGCATTTCCTGTGCTCAGTACTCGTGTCTGAGGATGAGCATCTGGCCACAGTGGTCACATAGGACAAGGAGCCCAGGCTGGCCAAGACCCCCAATAAGTCAAGGATGTTGAACCTCCACATCCTCCCCCAAGATTCCTGAGTATGGGTTGGTTTTTTTGTTTTTTGTTTTTAATCCCTTGTAGCCCAACCACCATGTTTACCAACCGAGGCCCCTGAGACACAGCCAGAGAAATGGCCCCTCACAAGGAGAACCTTGGACCTAGACTAGACAGACCCTCTGCTGCTCTGGCACTCAGACCCCAGCTCCTCAGGGAAATCCCCGAGTGGGTCACTTCTAAGTCTCCAAAAACCACTGAGCAAGTATCTCAGAAGATGAGCACAGCTGGGCAGGATACCTAAGCTAGTTAGTCTCAGATGGGGTCAAGCTGAGGTGGACAGAGGCTGAATTTTTTTTTTTTTTGGTTTTTTTTTGGTCACACCCGGCAGTGCTCAAAGGCTACTCCTGGCTCTACACTCAGAAATTGCCCCCAGCAGGCTCGGGGGACCATATGGGATACTGGGATTCGAACCACCATTCTTCTGCATGAAAGGCAAACACCTTACTTTACCTCCATGCTCTCTCTGGCCCTAAATTCTTTATTTAATGTCTTTTCTCCATGGCAAGGCCAGGGCCTTCTGCACAGAGGCATTATCTCTTTGTCAGAAAAGTCAGTTTGTCTGTCTGATTTCATTTTATTTTCTGATTTTTGGGGGGGTGACATACTTGGTGGAACTCAGGAGTTACACCCAGCTCTGCCCTCGGGAATCACTCCTGGCAGTGCTCAGAGAACCATATGGGATGTCAGGGAGTGAACCTGGGTCAGCCAAGTGCAGGCAAGTGTCCTTCCCATTGTGCTATCCCCCAGTCCCAGTAGAGATCAGTTGAGAGAGGTTCTCTAATGTGCTGGAGGTGATTCGGCTAGAAAGCTGGAGTAAGGCCATGAATTATACTTCCCCGCCTCCCAGCCAGTCCCCAAACTTCTGCTGTGTCAAAAGGAGGAGGAGGAGGAAGAGGAGGAGGAGGAGGAGGAGGAGAAGGCAGAAAAGTTAAGATGGTTCAAGAACTGGCCAGCTGCCCCCAGCATTTTCCAGCCAAATTGGATAGCCAAATCCAACCGGGATGACAGGAGAGGGTAGTGGGCATGAAGCCTGAATCCAGGGCACTTCTCTTAAATGCCTAGCCTTTGTAGCCAGCAACCCTCCAGAGAGGGAGCAGGGCAGGGTAGCTGCTCTGGGCCCCAATTAGCAGCAGGAAGGAGAGTCTGGGCTTCGCTTTCCCCTACTGACCTTCCCAAAGGAGTAGGGGGTACCAGGCAAGTGTCAGGACATGCCCAATCACTGATCCCAAAAAGCACACAGCAGGCCCAGAATGTCAAAGCCAGCTCAGGCCCTCACTGATCCCAGGCTTCTTGAGGGTTCCCCGCAGGCTGGTCTCCACAGCAGGGAGGTCAGGCAGCTCAGCCTGGGCCAGGCATGAGTCAGGGCTGTGAGCTGCCTGCGTGTGGTCGCAGCTGGCTGGAGGCAGAGGCCAGGCCCTGGAGGTCTGCTGGGCCCTGGGGCCTCACTGAAGGGGAGATGTGGCCCCAGATGACCCCTGGGGCTTAGTACACAGCCGTGACCCAGCCGCGGTCAGCACACAGCAATGCTCACAAGACAAGCAAATTCATCCTGGAAGATGGTCACACAGTGCATACATGCACACACACACATGGGCACGCACAGAGGACCCTGAAACAGACCATGTTCTTGTTGTTTCCACCTCCTAAACACACAATGCCAGTACACACAACCCATCTACACTGGCCCTGTGAGGGTCTCTTTCTGCATCGCACACCTGGCCCAACTGAGAAGCACTGACAAGGTTCAGTTGGTTGTAGAGACCAGAAATACATAAGTGCCCCTCCCCCTACCAAACACACCCCAGATACCTCACAGACGCCCCATAGACACCTCACAAACGCCTCCCAGACACTCCACAAATACTTCATAGATATCTCACAGACACTTCACTCATGCCTCAGACACCTCACAGACACTCCAGAGACATCTTCATAGACCTCTCAGACACCTCACAGGTACCCTGTAGACACCACACAGACACCTCACAGACACCCCAATACACCACACAGACACCTCACAGATGCCTCATAGACACCTAACACACACACACACACCACACACACACACACACACACACACACACACACACACACACCACCACCACCACCATATACATGCTACAGGTACCTCATAGACACCCCATAAACCTCACAGACATACCACCACATAATCCCACATAATCCCACATCCATGCCTCACAAATGTCCTACATCCACCACACTGACACCCCCCCCACACACACACACCACACCTTTCACACATATCACAAACACCTACACACATTCTACAGATACCACAGAAACCCATAGGCCCCTCAGAGACTTCCCACAGAGACCCCACAGACACACAACAGATAACTTCATCCAGCCCAGACAACACACAGACATATAGACCTCCATACACCCCACCACTTCACGCCCATCCACGTGGTCTCACATATACCATCATCACACACAGCATACACACTGCTGATCTATACACATACGTAGCACACACATCAGCATTTGCTGACATGAGCCCCCACAGATGCTCAGTACCCCTGTCTGCATGTGCATGGACGTCCTGGCACATGCCTGGTGCCTGATGCCTAGTATATGGTGTGGGTAACTGGTGCATATGTTCCTGGTGCTAGTGTGTGGTGCCTGGTGTGCATTGCGTGGTGTGTGGTATGTGGTGCCTGGTCCCTGTGTCCCTATACTGGTGCATGGGACCCTGGTGCCATTTTGGTGGAACTCAGAGGTGCTCATGAAAGGCGTCTTGACTGCTGAGCCCTCTGCAGGGAGCAGGAAAGAGCCACAGTCAAGGTCGGGCCAGGCCAGGCAAGAGGTACGTGCCCATTACTCTTGCTCTAGGCTTGTTTATTCAGAGCTCCAGGGTGCCTCAGATGGACTCCTGTGTACCCACCAGCTGCACAATGAACAGAGGGAGCTGAGCCCAGTGCTGCAGCCACCTGGGCCACTCACGGGCATAATTAGACCCGTGTTCCCTCCCCCATCAAGCCCCAAACAGGAGCCAGGAAACGCAGGGACCTAGGCAAAAGGGTCGAAACCAAACTTGTTATTTGGCTAAAGGGCTTCCCTGTAGTACCCCACCCCCTCCTCGTTTCCCTGCACCCCAGAACTGGAGGAAGCTCAGGCCAGGCCTTCAAGGGCCTCATTGTTCAGCCTGGAGGGGCGCATTGAAATCGCTCCAGAATTCGCTTCCTGTGAGAAGAGCCGAGGGAGGGCGCCAGGCAAGAGACCTCACTGCTGGAAGCCGCCCAGACTGCTCCGGTTGGCTGCGCTGCCTCTTTCTTTCTCCCTTTCTCACCCCTTCTTTCCTCTTTCTCTCCATTCTCCCCATTTTCCGACCCTCCCTGGGGGCAAAGATAGATTTTTTTTTTCCTGGCCAGGGAGCGAGTAAAGGAAAGGCAGACCTGGTTTCTGCACAAATACAGCTGGGAAAGGGCAGGGCCAGAGAAAGTCTGATTCAGAGAAATTGGATCAGGGCCGGGGGTGGGCAAACCCCAAGAAAAATGTGCCTGTCCCCGGCGGGTCCCTCTGAGTCACTTCTTGCGCCACTCCAGAGAGCACATGAGGCCATCGGGCCACAACATGTCATGTGTGTATTGAGCCACATAGGAGCAGGCGCTGGTCCTTAGCCTGGGTCATCACGGCCATTTCCTTGTGGGGACCAGGTTGGCCCAGGTTATCCCTGAGCCTGTAGGACCTTGGACTGGAAAGAGGCGGAGTGAGGGTTCTGGTGTTCGGGGCCAAATGAGGCCTTAAGCCCTGCACTCAGGGCTCCTACTTGCAGGTAAGGAAATTTGAGTCTGGAAAGGGCAGGCATGATGCCACAGTTGCTCTCTGCAGGGCTCCAGTGCCAGCTGCGTGGCCTGGGCCACTCTGGACACCCCTGCCTCTCCAGGTCCCCAGGACAGCCAAAGTCGCTCGTTCCCCAGGATCTGCCTTTGTTCTCTGTCACTGAGGTAGGCAGGGTTTCCTGGATCAGGCTGGTAGGCGCCAGACACAGGACAGGCCCCTCACAAACGCCCACCAGGAGTCCTTTACTTTCTTCTTCTGTTGCCTCTAGACCACCTGAAAGGTTCTTCCAGCCCAGCTATCTTGCCCCTGCTGTCCCTCAGGGGCCAGGGGACTCTATCCCTGTGCCATGGCTTTGTCATGGCCAGATCACGGCCATGTCACAGACACGGAGCCCTTGAGAGGCTTGGCTGAACAGCCATGAACCTTCCTGATGGACTCCCCATGCTCACTCTGCTTCTCCCTGACAGCAGTCTAGGGATGCATGGCTACTGACTTCATCATGTCCTAGCCCTGGACGCCTCCCTCAGTCCTCCAGGAGAAGCATAAGAGTACAAGTTTTGGGCCGGGTAGGTGGCGCTGGAGGTAAGGTGTCTGCCTTGCAAGCGCTAGCCAAGGAAGGACCGCGGTTCGATCCCCCGGCGTCCCATATGGTCCCCCCAAGCCAGGGGCGATTTCTGAGCACATAGCCAGGAGTAACCCCTGAGCGTCAAACGGGTGTGGCCCAAAAACCAAAAAAAAAAAAAAAAAAGAGTACAAGTTTTCCCTCCACCATTCTGCTACCCAGGCTCCAGCCCCCAATATATGGACTCTCCTTCCTTCTGCCCTGTCTCTATCTCCCCCCTCTCTCCTTCCTCTATCTCTGTGTCTCTGTCTCTGTGTCTCTGTCTCTCTTTCCCAGATCTCCCTGGACTCTGTCCCCACCTTAGCATCTCTGGATCCTTAGAACTCACCACTTGTGGGCCTAAGACCAGCCCTGAGTCTCCAGCAGGCCCCACCCGGTACCTCCAGAGACTGGGGTCCTGCCACTACTTACCCCTGCCCAGGTCAGCCCTGACCCCGCCCCTCTACCCACTCAGCCAATCAGGTAGCAGAGTCCCAGGAACTGCCCGCCCAGCCCTTCCTCACCGCCCTCCCCTGGGCTGACCCAGGTCAGGGCCTTTTCCCTCAGATTGCAGCAAAACGCCCCTGGCCTTTGCCAGTGCTCCTCTGAGTCAGGCCCAGGCCCCTGCCAGTACCGCCCTCCATGAATCCAAGCAAGCAGCTCTTCACTGGCACATCTGTGTGCCAACTCCTAAACCCTCGGGTGCCCTAGGCCAGGCCTGGGATGTAAGGTCCCCAGCAGAGCTCAGCCATCATCCCACAGGCCTTCTTTCTCCTGCTTAATCTCGCCTCCGCCTTGTGCCTCCTTCTCCAGGAAGCCTATGCTCCTGCCTGTCCCGATCCAGTGGAGAGCTGACAGCCAGGCCTGGTGCTAGTGCCTCTCCTCCCCCGGGCACCGTTCCAGGCCGGGCAAAGGTGAGAGTTCACCTGCCTCTGGGAACCTTGCCCAGCTGGGTGATAGGGGCATCACAGCTGGGAACCAGGAGCAGAGGCAAGTGCCAGCTTCCAGTGGCTCGGCTCCTCCCTGTGCTCACCATTCAGTGCTCCTAGGCCCCCCACTGCTTGGCTCTGCCACTGCACCTGGGCACAGTGACCTCCTCTCCCACTTGGGGTTGCTGCAGCAAGAGACTCAGGGTCCCCATCTGCCTCCACACTCCGTGTCTTGGGGCTGGAGGGATAGTGCAGCAGGGAGGACTCATTCCCCGGGTTAGACCCCAGGATCCCAGATGGTCCTGTGAGCCCTGCCAGGAGTGATCTCTGAGTTCAGAGCCAGGAATCAGTCCTGAGCACCAGTGTGGCCCAAAAATCAATCAATAAAGTCTGTGTCTTTCTGGGTGAAACTAGGAATGGCCTCGTTTCATAGGAAAATTGGGTCCCATCCACAGACACCCCAACCACTCAGCCCCTACTTCTGCTTTCCTTATAATGCACAATGCACTCTCCTACCTCAGCCATGAAACATCTCTAAAATACCAGAAACTTGAGAGAGAGAGAGACAGAGAGAGAGAGAGAGACAGAGAGAGAGAGGAGAGAGAGACAGAGTGAGAGAGAGCAAGAGAGAGAACACAAGGGTAAGGAATTTGCCTTGTACACAGATGAACCAGGTTTGATCCCTGACATCCCATATTGTCCCTGAGCACCACCAGAATGATTGGGCAAGGAGTAGGCCATGAGCATTACCAGGTGTGATCCCAAAACTGAAGGAAAGAAGAAAATAATCGGACTATCCAAGAACTGGACTCTCCTCAAGGATGGGAGAGAGAGGACAGAGTTAAGGCCTTGCCTTGCATGCAGCTGACCTGGTTCTATTCCTGACATCTGAGGATGCCCCTGCCAGGATCCTCCCTAATCTCCAAGCACAGAGCCAGGAGTATGCCATGAACTCCATGGGGTGATACATACACATTTTTTTAAATGTTAAATAACAGGGCCGGAGCAATTATATAGCCTAAGGCACCTGCCTTGCATGTAGCTGACCTGGGTTCAATCCCTGGGATCCCATATGGCCACCTAAACACTGGCAAGAGTGGTTCTTGAGTGCAGAACTGGGAGTCATCCCTGATGTAGAAACACACACACACACACACACACACACACACACACACACACACAATAAAGTTAAATAACAAATTAAATAAATGACCCAATAGCTTCACTCTGGGAAACCGGAGGGCGGGACGAATGTTTCGGGACATCACTAGGCAGAGCTAATCCGGGAGAAGATCCCAAACATGACTTGGCCTGTTTGAGCCACCTTACCCAGGCACGAGGTTTGGCCTCACTGTGGGGGTGGAGCAGCCTCTGTGCACTCAAAGTGAGGTTTGTGAGGTGAAGGACAAGTGGGGCTTAGACTCCACAGAACTGCTAAGCTTGACTTGGGGCCCCCACTGCCTTGCATACTTGAAGACATGGGCCCCAGAGCCCTGCTGCTGTCAGGGATAAGCCCAGATTCCCGCTACCCACAGTTGCCTGAAGACTAGGCTGGGCCCTCCCTGACCTCCCACCCACAAGGTCACCCAACTGGGTCCTGTCCCTGTCCTGCCAGCTGCTCACCTTCACTTCTCAGGCCACCTGCTTGCTCCCCTTCACAGGCACACACAGCACACACATTCACGCATGTATACCAATACACATTACACTTGTGCACCATATACACACATACTCTCAAGCACATTCACACATGAATGCAAATACACACACATACTCATTCACACAGATATACACACATATGCATACAACACACACAACACTCACACACCATACAGAGACACACACTCAACACACAAACACACACAGCTCTGTACTCTCAAGAACATAAACAATTCCGTCAGCTCAGGGACTAGACCAGCTGCCTTTCCAAGTGCCTGACCTGGTGGTCTCTGAGCATGGGTGACCAGAAGTCTCTGAGCTAGGAGTTGAGACCTGCAGGCATGTCACAGGGGCTTCACTGGTGGCCTCTAAGCAGAGATGTCGACAGTGGCTCAGTACACCTGCCTCTTATGTTTATTTTTGTTGTTGTTGTTGTTGTTGTTTTAGCTTTGGTTTTTTGGATCACACTCGACAACGCTCAGGGGCTACTCCTGGCTCTACGCTCAGAAATTGCCCCCGGCAAGCTCGGGGGACCATATGGGATGCCCGGATTCGAACCACTGTCCTTCTGCATGCAAGGAAAATGGTTTACCACCATGCTATCTCTCCGGCCCCACACCTGCCTCTTCTGAACACAAACCCCAGAACACCAGCTCCCCCAAGCTCCCCACCAGGACAGTCTGCATCATCATACAGGCACTGTCAGCTGAGCATGTCCACAGGCAGGGAAGGGCAGTTTAGGTGGGTAAAAGGAAGGCAACACTCATTGGCCAACTGCACTGAAGGTGCTCAGGGGACCCTGTAGGGTGCCAAGGTCCACACCCCATCAGCTGATACAAGGCAAGCACTCTCCCTACTGTACTATAGCTCTGCCCCCTCCATGGTCTTTCTATCTGCTACTAATAAACATTCTGAAAATAAAACTAAGAAAACAATTAGGATGTACAAGAGCAGGAAAAAAAAAACTCTTGAAGGATTCAGAATAAATTTAACAAAATAGACACAATAATTATACACTGAGAATGATAAAATACTTCATCAAAGAAAACCCAGATAAAGGGGAGCTAAGCAAATGCTCTTGCATTGGAAGCCTTAGAATTGTTAAGATGGCAAATTTCCCCATCGTCATCAAAATCACTATCAAACCTCTATCAAAATCTCAGCAGGCTTTTTTTGTAGACATTTACAAACTGATCAGAACATGTATATAGGAATGGAAATGACCCAGAACAGCCAAAACCAGTTGAAAAGAAAAAGAATAAGGTTGGAGAACTTCGACTTCTGGGTTTCAAGTTTGACTCTGAAGCTGAACAAGGGGCCACTGAAGTATTTGCATAAAGATAGACATATAAATTTTTCAGAATAGAAAAGCCAGAAATAGTCCGCATATATAGGATTAATTGATCAGAGTGACCAAGTGCCAAGACAATTGAATTAGAATGAGAGTCTATCCTACAAATAATGCTAGGATAATTAGGTATCTGTTTTCAGCCAGAAAAAAACTTAGAGACAGCACCAAAATATAATCCAGAACACAATTTATTTTAAAAATGTGACCCAGTTGAACTTCCTTCAAATGTAAAACTTTCACTCTTCAAAAGACAGTTCAGGAAACGAAGAGAAATCACAGACTGGGAGAAATCTGAGCATCTAGGAAGAGATTTTTACAAGTCAATGGTAAAACAAACAATCCAATTAAAAGAAAAAAGTTTGAATAAACACTTTACAGAAAGACACAGGATAAGTTGAATAAATTTATGAAGGGAGCCAGAACCGGGCACATTAGTCCTCCAGAAAATGCAAATTGGAGACTCACCCCATAGTTTCCCCCCCACCCCCACCATAGAATGTAGGAAAAAAAGAAAAAGAGAGAGACAGTGACAGATGCCCAGGGTGGGTGTGGAGAAAGGGGGTCTTTATGGGCTGGATACAGGCAGGGCACTCCAGAGAACAGGGGCGTCTATTCCTGCAAAAGTGAAGGGTCCACACTGCCTATACCTCCTCCCCAGGAGGAACAAAAAGGCAGGATTGTAAAAGGGCCATGTGCAAATATCCTGATCAAACTAGAACTGAAGCAACCCCCAAAAGGTCATGAGCTGATGGACAAAGAAAAAAGATCCCAGAGTCCAGCCTAGGACCCACTTAGCTGTCAGAGAAGCACAGGGCTGTGGGGGATCCCTGCAGTGCTGCCCGACAGCTCCTCACTCAAAATGTCCTGCTAACCTGTTCTGGGGCACCCAGGCTCCCCCACTCCCTCATAAGGGAAAAGCTGTTTAATGAAACCTGCTAGTACTGTTGCCTCTACTATGTGTGATGATCATGTCAGTCCCCAGGGACCAACTCAGTAACACATTAGGGCAGGCCCCATGTGCCTCACACACCCATGCTTCCCTGGGCCAGCTGCTACCACAGGGTAGCGGGACTGCCTGGCTGGATCTGTCCTGCAAACTCAGGCCTGGAGTAATGACCCCAGGGGCTGTCGGCCTCAGAGGGCCCTTTCTGCCTTACAGCTAGGCCAGTGCCACTCATAATTGATATGGATTGAGGGGCGGCCACCCTCCACCGCCACCATCCCCCCTGGGCAATTAACTTAGCTTGGCAGGCTGTGAGAAGCCTGACATGCTGGGACTGGGACGAAGTGAAGGCTTGTCAGGTCGCAGGTCGCCTGCCTGCCCCCAACCCCTTTGATCACAGCCGGGTTGGAGAGGCAGCCCAGCATCCTGTCACTCCCTCTGGCTCTTCCAGACACCTTGGTGATAGCTTCTGCCCTCCCCTCTGCAACCACAGGGCCCACACAACTACCATTGACCATTGGGCCAGAGAGAGAATGAGGCAGGGATATCTGGGAGATGTGGCAATAATGGGGTGAACTTGGGTCCTCTCAGCCCGAGCCCCCATGGGTGGTCATTCCAGAATGGCCTTTGTGAGTCTATTGTGAAAAAACTGAATTAGTGAGACCTGATGAAAAAGACACCAGCCACAGGGGCTCAAACAATGAAGGCCCTGAGCTGGGCTGAGTAAGGTAAAAAGACTGGCAAGAGGAAAAGATGGAACAAAACCTCAAACATCAGGGGAGTCAGCACATCAGAGGGATGTGGGAGCACAGGTGTGAGCAGGTATCATAGACAAAGCTGCTCTTACACTTGAGAAATGCAAGTGAAGGGACCCAAGAGATAGCACTGGGGGTATGCTGTTGACCTGGGTTTGATCATTCATATGGTTTCCTGAACCCGCCAGGAGTCAGCCCTGAGCACAGAGCCAAGAGTAACCCCTAAGCAACTCCAGGAGTGATACCTGAACATAGATCTAGGAGTAAGCCCTGAGCATTCACCAGGTGTGGCCCATAAACAAAAGAAAGCCTTGAAGTTGCCCATTGGCACCATTAGCACCCACATGTCACCTGACATAAATCTTAGCTTTGTCCCAGCCGAAAGCTCACTGCAGTTTAGCACTGAGGGAGCAGGAGCTCAGAGAACAGTGGAGACCTGCGTCTGGCCACAAATCCAGCAAGGGAGGCACTTGGGGGCTGCTAGGCTCAGCCAGGCCTCTCCAGCTCCCCAACCTCAGCCAGCCTACAATCCTCACTCCCCTTCAGAAAAGCACAGTATTTGGAAAGTCCCCACTGAGCTACGCCAGCTTCCACAAGATCTGATAAAGGCTGGATTTTTCTCTCTTTTTTGTGAAAACATATTTTATTTCAAAGGCAAAAAGCCCACAACTCAGCCCCAGTGTAATCAGTGCCCACCGATCTCCCTGGCTGGGTCCAGTTCAGCCCAAGAGAGCTGGGAGTCACAGTAAGACTAGTGAGCAGCTAAAAGACATCAGCCTTCTGCCAGTCCTTACACTCCCCACCTACATTTGGCACTGTTATTCCTTTAATGATTCAAACCTGGGCTGGGATGTGCTCCTCAAAATGGGTGGGGGGGTGGTGTTATGGATTTAACAGTTTTATTAATTTAAGAGGTTTCCACTGAGTGCTGGCATGGCCCGGTGTGACAAAGAAGGGATCATAAATGAATTGATTTGTCACATAGCAAAATGACATCCAGCAGTGATTTCATTATGGGAGTTATTTTCCTCCAATTATCTGCAAACTTCAAATGCTAAAGAGCAGCCTCAGACCTCCTGGGGCACCCATGCCCCAGTAGCAGCCAACATGATCACCAGGGCGGGAGATCAATACAGATCAATGGGTCTGTGTGGCTTTCTGCAAAGAGCTGGGTGGTGGCAAGAACATGTGGCCCAGACCACCACCCTTCAAAAAGAAAAAGAAACCCGACTTTGTCTGACCCAAAGCTCCTCTAGTTCATTTGATGACCTGTTGTTCTGTGTGGCTGGGAATGCTCCCAGCCAATGTGTGGGTGGAGAGTGCTCCCAGCCTGGGTGGTTTGGGTGGGGTTGGGGGGGATGGTTCCGGGTGCAGAGATAAGCTGAGTAGGGAGCCAGGGACAAGCTGTGTCCACCCCTGCCCTGGTCACCCCATGACCTATAGGTGGCACATTTGTCAGCTTGAACCACTGATGCCATTGAAGGCTCAGGGTCCAATGCAAGGAAGGCAGCCTTTTAGGGCTATTGTCTGTGTAATGAAACTCCAGTCCCATCCCTACCCTAGAGGCCATTACCTGATGACAGCCACTCCCACACTATGATTCCATCTGGGACTGAAACATCCCTGCTCTCGGTGTTGTCAAGCCGGTATTTTCATTATCCCCTCAAAGATAAATAAACAAACACCCAGGTGAACCAGCTACTGACTCATTCCCAGCCTCCAAAATGCCCATGGGGGGCCCCAGACATGGCACAGCGAGGAGGGCAGAGGGCGCTGGCCTTGCACGTGACCAACCCAGGTTCAGCCCCCTGCACCCCACATGGTCCCTGGAGCACTGCCAAACATGATTGCTGAGCACAGAGTAAGGAGAAAGCGCTGAGTTCTGCTGGATGTGCCACCAAATTAATGACTCTAAAGGAATGTTCATCCAAGAAGGTAGCTGGCTCAGAGATTGGGGCAGTTGCCAGGAATGCCTAGTTCACATGGACCCCACCCCAGCATAGCCTTGTGTGACCCTGGGTTCAAGGAGTGAACCCTGGCACACTGGGAAGAGCTCACAAATGACCTATGCATTCACTATCACTGAGTTTGTCTTGTGAACTTCAGGGCAGGGGCCCCTGAAGCTTCCCGCAGACCCTAGGAGGTACTGAGTGTCTAGCAATGGCCCTCAAACTACGGCCCGTGGGCCACATATTGTATTTATTCCCATTTTGTTTCTTCACTTCTAAATAAAATATATGCAGTGTACATAGAAATTTGTTCATAATTTTTTATTTTACTATAATCTGGCCCTCCAACAGTCTGAAGGACAGTGAGCTGGCCCTCTGTTTGAGGACCCCTGAGCTCTAAAGATCCAGGGGCCCTGCATAGCAGAACCTGGCTGCATCACAGCTGTTCCTCTTATTCTGGGCCAAGTGGAGCCGCAGCAGCCTCAGGAGCGTCCTAGGTTGGCCTTTCGGCAGAGGGACACAGGCCTGATTAGTGGTGGTGCCCTGTGTCAACACAGTATGCTTGAGACCCACTGGCCATGCACCTGTGATGAGCAAGAAAAGCTGACTTGGACACCCATCCTCTCCCCTGCCCTTCTCCCCTCTCCAGTTGCCCAGCCCCTCTCCCTTTGATCCCCTACCCTACCCTTCTCCCCATCCCCTGCCCTCACTCCTGCTCTGCTTCTCTCCCCTCCTGACCCCTGCCCTCATTCCTGTACTCACTCTTTTTTTTTGTTTTGTTTTTGGGCCACACCCGGCAGTGCTCAGGGGTTACTCCTGGCTGTCTGCTCAGAAATAGCTCCTGGCAGGCACGGGGGACCATATGGGACACCGGGATTCGAACCAACCACCTTTGGTCCTGGATCGGCTGCTTGCAAGGCAAACGCCACTGTGCTATCTCTCTGAGCCCCCTGTACTCACTCTTAACCTACCCTTCTCCCTCCTGTTCCCCTGCCTCACCCCTGCCTTACCTGTCTCCCCCTTGTCCCCCAGCCTCATCCCTGCTCTGCCCCTTTTCCCCCACATCCTGCCCTCACCCCTGACCCCTACTCTGGCTGACCTGATGACCCAGCAGGGCTCCTACATGGCCCTGACTCCATCTGGCATTTGGAGCAGGGCAGAAGAGAGACATGAAGCCTAACTCCCATGGGCTCCCTAGAGAGTGGTCCCCTCCCAGGGCCAATGTCACCACTGAGTGTCATATTGGCACAGCAACTACAGCTCCCAGGCACATTTCCTGGGGCACAGAAGGGCCAGAGGCGTCACAGACCTTGAGCAGCTGGTTCAGGTTCCCTTGGGTGTGGAGGCACAGGCCTTGAAGCAGCCTGAGCAACACACACACACACACACACACAACACACACACGCACACACACATGCACACACACACATGCACACACAACACAATCACATATAGACACACAGATATCCTCACACACATACACACATGGATATACACACAAGATTGCACGCACAGATATATGCTTACAACCCACAGCAGAGTCCACCAGGGCCAGAATTTCCCATGTAAACTGCTTCCCTCCACACCAGGGCAGAGCACTGCCACCTCCCAGCACATGCAAGATCCTTTAAACCCAGACTCTGGGCAGAAATGGGCCCAGCACCTCCTGGCCAGCAGCCCCTCAATGCAGGCTTCTTGGTCCCCAAGCTCCCAAGAACAGATCAGGCAGGAGGATAGACCTGAGCCTTGCTCTTTCCACCCACACCCTAGGCTAGTCTCACCCCTCTGGGATCTCTGAGTCTTCTGTGACATGGAGCTAGTAGTGCCATTACTGGTGCCCTCTCCTCTACTCAAGGGTCCTCTGGGCTAAGGGAAGAGACATGTCAGGGTAAAGCAAAGGACTGTCCTGTGGAGGTTCTGGGAGGCCTAGATAATGAAGGAAAGCTAGAGGAGTGGAACATGAGAGCAAGAGGGCACAAGAACAAGAAGGTACAAGGGCAGGAGGGCAGGAGGGTACAAGAGCAGAGGGCAGGTTTTCCATGTCACTATATAGGTTTAAGTCAGGATTATGACTGTGTTGGTGGGTGGATGGATGAATGATGGATGGATGGGTAGATGGATGGGTGGGTGGGTTGATGGATGGGTAGGTGGGTTGATGGATTAGTGGGTGGGTTGATGGATGGGTGGATGGGTTGATGGATGGGTGATGAATGGAGGTATAGAGAGATGGATGGATAGGAGGATGAATGGTGGGTGAGTGGGTAGATGAATGGAGGGAGTGATGATGAAGAGATGGATGATGGATGGAGGGATAGAGAGATGGATGGATGGAAAGCTGAATGGATGATGGATAATGGATGGATGGGTGGACAAATAAATGGACAGATGATGAATGGATGATGAATAGATGGATAGATAATGAATGATGGATAAATGATGAATGGATAGTGGATGATGAATAAATGATGGGTGGATAGATAGACGGATGAATAGATAGATGATAGATGGATAGTGGGTGGTGTATTGGGTGATGGATGGATGGATGATAGATGGATGGTATGTGGATGGATGGTCACCAGCCCTCTTACAGCCCATCTGTGTACCTCTGCTCCTTGCCACCTTTTTTTATTTTAGGGCATCACACCCAACCTTACTCAGAGCTTACTCCTGGCTCTATATTCAGGAATTATTCCTGGTGGTCTAGAGGGACAATAAGGGATTCTGGGGTATGAACCTAGTCAGCTGCATGTGCAAGGAAAGTGTCCTCTCCACTGTCCTGTCACCCCAGCCTTTCCTTGCCATCCCTGAGATCCAACAATACCTTTCTGAGACCTCAGCAGATGGACTTGGCCAACTTCTCACAGCAGTGTAAAGAGGAGGGGGCTCAGGGAGAGAAGGAAGGAGGTGGCTTGTGCCGGGCCCAACAGGTGCAGCTAATATTAGCATGTCCGCCCGGCCTGCCTCGACAGCCCTGGTATTATTAGTGGTGGTATTAATATCCTAGCAGGAAGTGCTCCACAAGGTCAAAGACACTGGGTACCAGGACAAACAGGAAGGCCAGACTGGGTCAGGGCACAGCCTAGGGTGTAAAGGCTACAAGGCCCAGGGCCAGCCATGCTCTGCACACTGGTTTATCCCACCTGAGCCTCTGAATGCCCATGGAAAAAAATAGCCCAGGGGTCCCATCAATACTGTGGGTCTCCTTCAGCCTGTCCTGTCCTGCTAATGAGGGACACTCAACGCCAGATCAGTGCTTGGAGAGGACCCAGAAATAGGCCCTGGGCACCCTGGTGGGTCATCAGGGAGCTCAGGAGGGAGACCTTATGGGTAGGTGGGAAGTATGGTGGGTCAGTAGGGAACATGGCAGGCAGCAGGCAGGCTCCAGAGAATGTCCTCTGTCCTCACTGCAGCTGAGCTGACAGCAGACAGGAAGGGAAGTGTCTGTTTAAGGAATCAGGAATCAGGGATATCAGGAATCAGGATATCAGGGGATCAGTAAATTCGGGATCAGGAAATCAGTGAATGGAAATCAGAATCAGGGATCAGGGAATCAGTCAGAGACAAATCCAGTCTCAGAGCTGAGGAGAAACAACTGCTACAGTTGCCAGAGGCTCCACTCATATACACACAAATGCACAGACAGACAAACACACACACACAGACATACTCATAGACCAATATGAGGAGGAGAGCATTGAGTGTAAATGAGCCTGGATGGCCAGACCAGCACCCATAGAGTGCCCACCCACCCCCTAACCCTAGGACAAGCCAGACATCATACTCCTAGCACAGATCAAGCTCGCCCTCAGCAGACACAAGGGAGACAAGTGCCCTGTCCTGTCCACAGGCTCCTCCTGAGGGCTGGAAAAAATAAATGAGCGAGACCAGGAGGTGCAAAGGGTCTGTGCTGGGGCCACAGCAGAGCAGGGAGGGCACACAACAGACCTTGCAAACATCAGACCCAGGTTTGATCCTCTGCATCCAAAATGGTTCCCTGAGTCTGCCAGGAGTGATTCCTGAGTGCAGAGCCAGGAATAACCCCTGAGTGCCACCAGGTGTGGCCCAACATAAATAAAATACAAATAAATAAAAACCATTAAGTCAAATAGCCTTAACTTGGAATTCTGCCCTCCCAGGATAAATAAATCCCCATTGTTGTATCCCCAGCTTTTGACGAGCATTGTCTTGTTCTCCAGATGGAAATAAGAGGAAGTAATTTCTCCCTATGAAGTCCTGCTCACCCTTCAGCCCTCTGGATGCACTCCTTAGTGTTGGAGAAGCCAAAATCCCAGCTCTCCCCACAACCAACCCCACATCATGGCCCCTGGGAACCACTTTCCAATGTGTACCTCAGAGACAGAGGCTCCATCCCCCACTTCTTTTCTGCCCTTTGCTGGCATCCCCAGATTTCTTGTTGGTTATCACACTAGGAATTCCCTCTCAAAGAAATCACTTTTCTTTCTAAATCAGAACTTAGTTGTGTTTTTGTTTTGTTTTGTTTTGTTTTTCCTTTTAGGCCACACCAAGCATACTCAGGGCTTCTTCCTCTTGGCAAGGCTCGGTGGAACCATAAGGGATACACAAGTCTGCTGCGTGCACAGTTAAGGCCCTATGTCTGGGCGCTTCCCAACCTTCTTCTGAGCTCTAGGGCTTTCTGAAACCCAGGCCAGTCTTCTCAGCAGCATAGTGCACTGTAGGTTAAATGTAAAACCAGTTTCTGCTGATTTTGTGGCCTTCGGTATGCCCCTGGACCTTGGGGGGCTCATATGAGTGGGATGAAATTCAAGTCCCACAGAGCCAAGGATTCCTTTGTGGACACAAGTCGCAAGCACCTGCCCTGCCTAATTGAGTGGCTCCTCACTCACAGGCGGGTAGAGGGGAGAGGAGAGGAGCCAGGAGAGGTTCACCCCACAGAAACTGTACTCAAATGCTTCATTGTCTGAGCCAGGCAGTACCTTAGTTAATGGGGTGTCACATGATGGCTCCAATTTATAGCCCAAGGTTTGCATCACAGACCACTGGGAATGAATGACAATAAATTAATTTAAAGTGCTACCAAAGTGTTCCCCAAAGTCAATGTGCTTATGAGCCCGGGGCGGATAATTTATAAACGCAGCCTTTTATAAGCCCGCTCTTAAGGACTGCAAGTGGCTAGTTAAAAAGCAGTCACCTGACATAAATTATCTTTATTAATATCACCAGTGCATGATTGGGACGGTGTGAATGGGGAGGAGGCAAGCGCCCGTGATTCCCTCAGAGACACACAGCTCCTGTTGTGTGTCTCATCCAAAGTGAGGCATCTGCATCAGAGAGTTGTCAGCTGGAACCTCAGGCTGCTAGGATAAAGCCTAGACCCCCGATCTCACTCCATCTCCACCATGGGATCTCTCTCCGGAGTTTCTATAACATCTAAAAAAGAAGGGGAGAGAGAGAGAGAAGAGTGAGAGTGAATGAGAGATAGAAGAGAGAGGGCCTAGCTTCAGTCACTATAAAATGTGCAGCAAACATGACCTTGTGACATGCTGATGTCATATGACATCATGAACAACACTCAACAATAAATGCTGTGTTGTTTTTGTTTTTGTTTTAACCTTACTTAATACCATGGTTTTGTTTTGTTTTGTTTTTTTGTTTTTGGGCCACACCCGGCGGTGCTCAGGGGTTACTCCTGGCTGTCTGCTCAGAAATAGCTCCTGGCAGGCACGGGGGACCATATGGGACACCGGGATTCGAACCAACCACCTTTGGTCCTGGATCGGCTGCTTGCAAGGCAAACGCCGCTGTGCTATCTCTCCGGGCCCTAATACCATGGTTTTTAATTTAAAAAATATTTTGGGGATTTGAGCCAAAATCTGGTCAGCACTCAGAGATCACTCCTGGCTCTACGCTCAGAAATTACTCCTGGCATGATCGGGGAACCATATGGGATGCTGAGAATCGAACCCAGGTCCATCCCTGGTAGACCGCATGCAAGGTAAATGCCCTATTGCTGTCCTATCACTCTGGCCCCTCTACCATGGTTTTTATTTTGGTTTTGGTTTTTGAGTCACACCCAACAGTGCTCAGGGGTTATTCCTGGCTCTACACTCAGAAATCATTCCTGGCAGGCTCAGGGGACCAAAAGGGATGCTGGGATTCAAACCACTGTCCTTCTGCATACAAGGCAAATGCCCTACCTCCATGCTATCGCTCCAGCCCCTCTACTGTGGTTTTTAAAGTTGCTCATAATACAGCTGTTTCTGACCTTCCATGGTCCAAACCAACCTCCCCACCAGTTGTGACCTCCCCTCCACCACTCAAACGTGCCCCCTGAGCAGATACAAAATAATTTTGTTTGTTTGCATTAGGGCCACACCCGAAAGCACTCATGGGTTACTCCTGGCTCTGTGCTCAGAAATTACTCCTGGAAGCCTCGGGGGACCATGGAATGCCAGGGATCAAACCCAGGTTAACTGTGTGGAAGGTAAATACCTCCTCTGTGTGCTATCACTCCAACACCCAAAATAATTTATTTTATATTGCTTGTGACAACGAAACGGCTAATGAAATTACCAAAACATACTTCAGTGAAAGAAAGTTTGTGAAATTGTTGCATCTCAACACAGGGTCATAGAGTCATTGTTTGAGGGAGTATCTCACTGTTTGCTGCTGTTGAGCCTTCTGTACTGTTTTGTTTACTGAGTTTAGTTGCTTCCATGATACTTCCTTGTCTAATTTGCTATGCTCCTACTGGACTGTCAGAATTGGAGTATTTGGGGGTGAGTTTATATGGCGATGACTATGAGATGTGAGTGTTACTCTCAGAAAGGATGGGGACTGTGTGCCTCCCCCCGCATGGAGAAGACCCAGAGTTTTCAGCCTGGAACCCAATATACCTGGAACGTTCACTGGTTTGGTGTCTCTGTGGAGATTTGTTATGAAGCTGTGAAGTTGGACCTCTGGCATGGTGATGGCAGCTGTGGGATGTGGATGTGACTACAGGGGCCTTAGCTGGATAGGGACCAGACCTGCCCCATCCAAAGGGTGTCCCAGAATGTAGCTGGGAGACTGGGTTACCCATGAGTTCTTGCAGACTGACTCTTCTGAAATTGTTCGTAACCTATAGAGCTGGGCTGATGTGGCAGCCACTGTGAGTATGATTGTGGCTGCCGAGGCCTCCAGCTGGGTTGGTCCAGGAGGACTGGGGAGGCAGCCCTGTGCTGTCCTTTTACTGAAAACTTATTTGCTATAATAACATTACTTTCTCATGGTGGGAAGAACAATAAAACAGCAGGAAGGCACTGACCCGGGCTCAATCCTCGGCATCCCACATGATCTCTTGACCTACCCTCCCAGTATTTGGAGGAGGGGAGACCAGGCAGTAATTGGGATTGAATCCAGGGCCTTGCCTGTGCCAGGTGTAAAATAAAAATATCCGCAGTGGTGAGACCACCCCACACACTGAGTTTCTAACCACTTAGGCAGACGGGTCTGATGAAGCAGGGTCTCTCTCTCTCTCTCTCTCTCTCTCTCTCTCTCTCTCTCTCTCTCTCTCTCTCTCTCTCTCTCTCTCCTCTCTCTCTTCTCTTCTCCTCTCTCTCTCTCCTCTCTCTTTTTCTTTTTCTTCTTCTTCTTCTTCTTCTTCTTTCTTCTTCTTCTTCTCTTCTCCTCTCTCTCCTCTCTCCTCCTCCTCCTCCTCCTCCTCTTCTTCTTCTTCTTCTTCTTCTTCTTCTTCTTCTTCTTCTTCTTCTTCTTCTTCTTCTTCTTCTTCTTCTTCTTCTTCTTCTCTCTCTCTCTCCTCTCTTTCTCCTCTCTCTCTCTCTCTCTCTCTCTCTCTCTCTCTCTCTCTCTCTCTCTCTCTCTCTCTCTCTCTCTCTCTCTCTCTGCCATGTACTCACTCTGCACCCAGCCAGAACTGGTCATTACTTTAGGCAACAGTGCACACAGAGTGGAAATTCCATAAGTATTTATGGGTGGATGAAAGGTATGTGAATTCTGGAGCAACTTGGCCACCCATCTCCTTCCGTCTTCATGAGCCCTTGGCTTCATTTATTTCTTTATTTGGGATTGGGGCCACACCCAGCTGTGCTTGAGTTTACTACTGGCAGGGCTCAGGGACCAGATTCTGTAGGTGGGGGGGACAAGAAGAGATAGGGCCTCAGATCCTATTGCATCTTGGACACAACTTCATGCCATTGTACATGGAAAGAGGATGCAAGTAAACAAGCTAATGGGATGGATATCAGGGCACCAGGAGGTTGAGGCTGCTGAAAATTGTAGACAGAGCAGATGAGTGAGATAAGAACCTGGCCAAGAAATCTGCCAAAATCTGAGTCCTTTTCAGCCTTAAAAGGACCATCTAAGCTTGCATCAACTAGGATTTGATGGGGCTAAACAGAGATCAAGTATTTGTGGACACTACTGCTAGTAGATCAAGGCCTAAATCATGAAACCAAGCTCACAAGGGGCTGGACACCTCTGGTCCATCCAGAACAGAGAAGCCTCATTGACCGACCTAACAGAGCTTGGAAATGCCCCTCATAAGGAACAAATTGATCTATAAGTAAACTAATAGCCTGGCCAAGCTGCATCTAACTGCCTGCTATGAAAGACAATGGAACCCAAAGAGCCAGAAATCACCATATTCAACCTGAAAACACTGACCACTGGGATCACCACAAAGCAGGAAAGTATGTCCCACACCTAAAAGAACCATTTAGAAGAAATAGATGTCATCATGGAAATACAAAGACATTCAAGTGGTTGCTATAGAATATTCAAGAACTTAGCAAAAATGAACAGTAGCTGGAGAGATGGAACAGGATGTCAGACTGACTTTGCACATGGGGGGTATGCTCAGGACCCTCACTCAATCCTCAGTACCACAAAAGTTCTCATATGCAACACTAGGGGTCAGTCCTGAGCACAAAGCCAGGAATAGCCCCTGAACACAACTGTGTGTGACCCAAACCAGCAACTCAGGTAAATGGAATCCATCAAAATACAGCAAACAGGAGCCAGCATGATTGCACAGTAGGTAGGATGCTTGTTTGCAAGCAGCTGATTTTGGTTTGATCCCCAGCACCCAATATGGTTCTCAGAGTGATTCCTGAGTGCAGAGCCAGGAGTAAGCCCTGAACATCATCAGGAATGGCCCCCAAAACAAACACAACAACAACAACAACAACAGCAACAAAAATACAACAAATATAACTTCTAGAGCTAAAAAAATACTACACATAAAATGAAGGTTTATATATGAAAAATTAGTAGCAGATTTATGCATTTAGCCAGAATTGTGCAAACTAATATTAAACCACTAAAGTTAGATAAAAAATTTTTTCTGTTTGCAGTGGGGCTTAGAATGAAACAGTAAGATCTATATACAGATAAAATACACTTTGACCAGCAAGATAATGACCAATGAAAATAGGGTCAAGAGGGGCCGGGCGGTGGCGCTAAAGGTAAGGTGCCTGCCTTGCCTGTGCTAGCCTTGGACGGACCGCGGTTCGATCCCCCCGGTGTCCCATATGGTCCCCCAAGCCAGGAGCAACTTCTGAGCGCATAGCCAGGAGTAACCCCTGAGCGTTACTGGGTGTGGCCCAAAAACCAAAAAAAAGAAAAAAGAAAAAAAAGAAAATAGGGTCAAGAGATTAACCTGAGGGCCCGGAGAGATAGCACAGCTGTGTTTGCCTTGCAA
This sequence comes from Suncus etruscus, assembly GCF_024139225.1. Lineage (NCBI taxonomy): Eukaryota > Metazoa > Chordata > Mammalia > Eulipotyphla > Soricidae > Suncus > Suncus etruscus. Next base: position 47,172,273 of record NC_064862.1, on the reverse strand, counting down.
GCAGCCCATCCAGAACCAAAGGTGGTTGGTTCGAATCCCGGTGTCCCATATGGTCCCCCATGCCTGCCAGGAGCTATTTCTGAGCAGACAGCCAGGAGTAACCCCTGAGCACCGCCGGGTGTGGCCCAAAAACAAAAACAAAAACAAAAACAAAAAGAGATTAACCTGAAACACAGTTAAGGTGCAGAAGGTTCTGAAAAAGTTTCTTCTCCATTGGGCTTCGGCTGGGCTTGGATCTCAATATGCAACTTTTCTCCTTTTGTGTTAGGCTGCTGAGGTCATCTGGGACAGAAAAGCCCCCCTGTTTTAGAGCCAGAATATGGGTGGGGGACCCACTTGTCTGCCTTCTGCCAGTCCTCATTCAACGGAGATTTCCCTTCAACGGAGATTGGTTTCTTTCCAATTAGTGACCTCCACAAGATTAGGGGGCTAAGGTCCTCTCACAAAGCACCATTGGTAGAAGAAAGGTCGGGGGCCTCGGCCTCTGGGAGGCAGCTCCAAGTCTTCAGCTCACCTCTTCACTGTTTGCTTCTGTCCTGCCTGAGGGGTCTCTGCCATGTTTAGAACAAGCATCATGGATGCCAACATTCTGGGCTCTACACTCTCAGCCCTGCTCAAGAAGGCCATGATTATCTACCAGAGAGTCAAGGCACTCACCATTACCGAGGTCATCTCGGGTCCTGTGTCCATGTTCTAGCACCAGTTGTAGATTAAAATATTAAATATATGGAGCTGACATCCTGACTTCTATGTAGGATATGCAGATTCCAGGATCTTTAATACAGAAACATGATCCCAACAACAGAGACTGTATGAAAAGTGTGTTGGCACTACGGAAAATGTCTTGGATTGGACGATCTAACTTGCCTGGAGCCTAGAGTTGGTCTTATGCCAGGAAACTTCAGGGGTAGGGTCTCTTTGTATTTAGGCCAAGGTTATTCTTTTCCATGCCTCTCATATTTTGGTGGGCCTATGCAAACAACAATTGCCACTCTAACACCGTTTTTACTGTGCTCCTTTGACTCTAATTCTTAAAAAAAAAAACTCACTTAAAATTTGAGGTTAACTTAAGCTAATATGCATGTACAGGGAAATGTAAAAAATACTATGCCTCTAATGTTTAAGGAGTTATGTTAAGGTTTTTTTTTTTTTTTTTTGGTTTTTGGGCCACACCCGTTTGACACTCAAGGGTTACTCCTGGCTATGCGCTCAGAAATCGCTCCTGGCTTTGGGGGACCATATGGGACACCAGGGGATCAAACCGCGGTCCGTCCTATGCTAGCGCTTGCAAGGCAGACACCTTACCTCTAGCGCCACCTTCCCGGCCCCAAGTTATGTAAGTTTTATGGCTTTAGATTGCCTTGTGTGCTGTTAAGAAATATTATAATGTGTTACAATCTGGGGACTTGAGGGACAAAGTAATTGTACATGGATTCTATTTTGTTTGTCTTAATGTTCTTTGGCTGAAAGTTCAAAGTTAAGATATCAGCAAGGGGACTTCTTCTGAGAATTATGTTATGGGTGATTGTCCTTCCACTTTACCTTGTCCTCTTTCTTTGCACCTTTGTTCTCATAATTAAAAATTAAAAAATTAAAAAAAAAAGAAAAAAAAATATATGGGGCTGGAGAGATTGCACAGCAGTGGGGCATTTGCCTTGCATGCGGCCAACCTGGGAGGGACCCAGTTTGATTCCTGGCATCTCATATGGTCCCCCAGCCTGCCAGGGGCGATTTCTGAGTGAAGAGCCAGGAGTAACCCCTGAGTGCTACTTGGTGTGGCCCAAAAACCAATCAAGCAATCAATTAATGAATTAAGTTTAAAAAAATTAAATATAAAGTATATAGTAATGCAACCATTCCCCCAAGTTCCTGTTTCCCTAACCTCTTTTGAGATGTTAATTCCACCTTGATGGTCAGACCCGCCCACACCTGGGATGGGTGGATAGTTTTGAATAAAGGATATAAAGTCTGGCTGGGGGGAAAGGAGAGGAGCAGCAAAAGGCAGAGAGCCAGAAGAGAAGCATCGAGAAGTTGTTCAGAAAGAAAACTTAGCAGAGAAGCACCAGAGAATTCATCAGGAGAAGAGAAGAGTTAGGCAGACACAGCGCAGAGGTTACACATGGCAGAGACAGAGCCATGGAATAAAAGCAAGCTGACTCTGATATAACTTTAACTGACTGCTTGTGAATTTTTCTCCGCCACTACCCTTATTCATCAGACCCACCCACCTAAGGGGTTAGAAATGCTGTGCTTGGGGGCCTGCGAGGTGGCGCTAGGGGCAAGGTGTCTGCCTTGCAAGTGCTAGCCAAGGAAGGACTGAGGTTCTATCCCCCGGCGTCCCATATGGTTCCCCCAAGCCAGGAGGCAATTTCTTTTTTTTTTTAATTTTTAAAATTTTTAATTATGAGAACAAAGATGCAAAGAAAGAGGACAAGGTAAAGTTACAGTGGAAGGACAATCACCCATAAACAGAATTCTCAGTAGTCCTATTGCTGATATCTTTTTTTTTTTTTTTTGTGGTTTTTGGGTCACACCCAGCAGTGCTCAGGGGTTTTTCCTGGCTCCCTGCTCAGAAATTGCCCCTGGCAGGCACGGGGGACCATATGGGACACCAGGATTCGAACCGATGACCTTCTGCATGAAAGGTAAACACCTTACCTCCATGCTATCTCTCCGGTCCCTATTGCTGATATCTTAACTTTGAACTTTCAGCCAAAGAACATTAAGAAAAATAAAACAGAACCTATGTACAATTGCTTTGTCCCTCAAGCCCCCAGATTGTAGTACATAATATTTCTTAGCAGCATACAAAGTAATCTAAAGACATAACACTTATGTAACTCCTTAAACATTGAAGGCAAAGTCTTTTTTACATTTCCATGCACATACATATTAGTTTAAGTTAACCTCAAAAGTTTAAATGGTTTGTTTCTCTTAAGGATTAGAGTCAAAGGAGCACAGTAAAAATGGTGTTAGACTGGCAATTATTATTTGCATAGGCCCACCAAAATATGAGGGACATGGAATGAAAAAGCTTTGGCCTATATACAAGGAGACCCTACCCCTGAAGTTTCCTGGCATAAGACCAACTCTAGGCTCCAGGCAAACTAGTTTGTCCAATCCAGGTCATTGTCTGTAGTGCCAATACATTTTTATTTTTCACACAGTCTCTGTTGTTGGTATCATGTTTCTGTATTAAAGATCCTGGAATCTGCATATCCTATATTGCAGTCAGGATGGTGCAGAGTGTCCTCTCATTTCACCTCACAATTAAAGAGCAATGCAGAGAACCCTGTCCTGTAAGCAGGTCGTTGTTGTTGTCAAGTCTTCTTAGTGTTAAGGGAAGTCTCTTTTGAGCAGGTCGATGTCAGAGCAGTGGTAGTGTCTTCCTGGTAGAGGACTGCTTCCAGGTGTTGTTATAAAAAAACCTTGGATGTGGGCCCGGAGAGATAGCACAGCGGCATTTGCCTTGCAAGCAGCTGATCCAGGATCAAATCCAGGTGTCCCATATGGTCCCCCATGCCTGCCAGGAGCTAAGCTATTTCTTAGCAGACAGCCAGGAGTAACCCCTAAGCATCGCCGGGTGTGGCCCAAAAAACCAAAAAAAAAAAAAAAAAAAACCTTGGATGTTTTGTAGATACCTTCCCCGGTTCAGGAGTGAATGGAGGATGCCCAATCTTCTGAGGCCTGTGCCAGGTCATTATATCAATGTTCAGGGTGTAAGGCCCCATTGTGTGATTTGTGTGTTCCGATCTCTAATAGATAAGAACTTATTTGTATTTATAGTATTTTCCCATTTTAATGTGCCTATGCAAACAAGGAACAATGCCACATGGTGTTGTCGGCTCATATGGAGGCCATAAGAACAAGTCCAACAATCCCCATGACATGGTTCAGTCATAAGCATTAAACTGAGGGAATCTTCCACCAAAATTCCTTATTGAACAGCTCACAAAGAGAAGACAAGATAAACAGTGGATAGAATTGTCACGGTAAAAGAATATTTAGAAAGAGTTATAGCTGTTAAAGAAAATACACAAGGGCAGAATCTGTTGGAGAAGGAGGTTGGTCTTGGTGCCTAAAATTAAAGAACTGAGGGTAAAGAGGGTTAATTAAGGGGAAGATAACGAATCCGGATTGGGATATGAGGGAGTAGAATGGGCTCTGTGTGGAGGAGGGGAAATATATCAGAGGGGTTATATACACTGTATAGATGAATTGTTTATGATCAGCTTGGCAGTCAGAGAGGACCACTGTATAGGAAGTCACGTCTACATATACACTCATTTTAGAGACCTATTTGAATATTATCCAGCAAATCTAAGGAAATCCATTTTTTTCCTAAAACAGTCGAGAATTAAGAATATTTTTGGGTGTTGTTAAAAATTTAAAAAAAAGCGCCCGCGCACTTTTGAAGATAAATAATAGTAAGAGAAATCTTAAATGGGATCCAGTCTGGGATGGGGGGATCTCAGTCCCCTGGACTAAGTGGTCAGCCCAGGGGGCCTATGGTTAGCTGTCCTGCCCAGAGCCCCCAACATCCAGCTGAAGAGACACAGAAGAACTGGCATGTGGAGTCTTCCGGGTGCAGCCCTGCCTCTGTAGTTTGCGGATGCATACGGAGGAATTTCTCTCCCTCCCCACCCCCCAGGGTAGCCCTGAAGATTAACCAGGTGTAGCCCTGAAGACCCGTCTGGTGTGGAGGGATCTCAGTCCTGCCAGGGGGCAATTTCTGAGTGCTTAGCCAGGAGTAACCACTGAGCATCAAACGGGTATGGCCCAAAAAACAAACAAACAAAAAGAAAAAAAAAACACCGTGCTTGGAGTTTCCTCACCTAATATGTGGATCTCTTTATATTTTATATTTTAATTCTACAGCAGATAAAATGTTACAGAGAGAAAACCCATGTGGTTGAATATAACAGACATCATGAAGAAAATCAGAAGATATGTTAAAAGTAAATGGAGGGGCCAGAGAAATAGTACAATGTGGAGAACACTTATTTTGCATGTGGCTGACCAAGGTTCAATTTCCGGTGCCAGGACCCGCCCAAGGAGCCAAATGTAGCTAAATAAAACATAAGCAGACCACAGTCTAAGAGAGAGGATCAAAGAATGTTGTTTTTTAATGCTCTAATGAATTTTTACGGGGGGAGGGAGAGAGAGAGAAAGAGAAAGAGAGAGAGTGAGAGAGAGAGAGAGATCACAAGTAAGAAGCTGGCCAGGAGGTGGCCTGGAGCTCTGGGGGTAAACTACATTTCATGGGGAGAACGAAAACAGAACAAGGTGCATCTGGCTGGTGCTGCAGATTAGGCCAGGCCTAGCCAGGGGGGCTGTGCCCCCAGGGACCAGCAGCCCACAGGCTCTTCCCCAATACCTTCCTGGTCCTACCCCACTCCCCATCTAACCACCAGGCTTCTGCTTTTATACCTGGTCAGTGGACTGTTACGAGGGGCATGTCCTAGTTCATTGGCAGTTATGGGAAGGTGCCATCACCCCTTACAGATACATTAATATTTATACAGTAACATCTTGGCATCCCATATAGTCCCCTGAGCCCACCAGGAGTGATTTTTGAGCACAAGACCAGGAGTAATACCTGAGCATCGTCAAGTATGGCCCAAATTCTTCCCCTCCACCAAATGCAAATAAATGTATTTATTTTTTAAGTGAATAAAAAAAAGTTCATCAATATTAGAGGCAACAGTGAAAGACTATTGGGAAATGGCAGGAAATGTATTACAAAGGAAAGCATTGAAATATGGTGAAGAAGAGACTTCAAAGACTAAGCCTGAAATACAAGGGTGACCATGGCATCTGTGACCTTCCATCACTTGTGGGTTCCTATCTTTTCTTTTCTTTTTTTTTTTTTTTGGCTTTTTGGCCATACCCAATGATGCTCAGGGGTTACTCCTGGCAATGCACTCAGAAGTTGCTCCTATCTTGGGGGACCATATGGGACGCCGGAGGATCACACTGCAGTCTGTCCTAGGTTGGCGCATGCAAGGCAGACACCTTACACCCTGCGCCACCACTCCAGCCCGACTCCATCCATTCTTTTTTTTTTTTATCCGTTCTTGATTGAAAAATAAAAATATTTGTTGGCTCATGGCTTCTACCAACATCATGGTTTCTGTTCAATACTGCCATCCTTAGGGTGTCTAGAAGTTAGATTGTTCCAGATTGAAAGTCTCTCTGGGATGAGCACTAGTAATATTCCCAAACACTGTGACCTGACTGGCCTGCCTGGTGGATAAATGGTCGCATGTTGTCACAGCTCTTTGTTGTCACTTTCAAGTGCATCCTTGTGAGTCTCCAGTTCTTGTTTTTGTTTTTGTTTTTGGGCCACACCCAGCGGTGCTCAGGGGTTATTCCTGGCTGTGTGCTCAGAAATAGCTCCTGGCAGGCACTGGGGACCATATGGGACACCGGGATTCGAACCAACCACCTTTGGTCCTGGATCGGCTGCTTGCAAGGCAAACGCAGCTGTGCTATCTCTCCGGGCCTGAGTCTCCAGTTCTTGGAAGAGTCTGCCTGGTCTCCTTCATATATCACACTGTGCACTATTACCTTTGCAATTCTGTTTGGATTTTTTGCTGTAATTTATCTTCACAATGGTACTGACATAACCATTGTAGTCTAGAAATGTTCCTACAAAACCACTGGTCCAGAAGTGATCCTGGGATTACTGATACACACTGATTCACCTAAGGAAGTCAGGGGGAGGGAAGATAAAAAGAATAATGGAAGGAAATGGAACAAAAGAAAGAACAAAAGTCAATGAACTAGAAAATTAATATACATTAAAGAGGGCTGGAGAGATAGCACAGTGGTAGGGCATTTGCCTTGCTCACGGCTGACCTGGGATGGACCGGGGTTCTATTCCTGGCATCCCATTTGGTCCTCTGAGCCTGCCAGGAGCGATTTCTGAGCACAGAGCCAGGAGTAACCCTGAGAGCCGCTGAGTGTGGCTCAAAAACAAACAAAAAACAACACTAAAGAAACTAAATGAGATGCTGGAGCAATAACACAGCAGACAGAGCATTTGCTTTGCACACAGCCAACCCAGGTTGAGTTCCCGACATCACATGTTTCTCTCCCTTCCACCTTCCCACAGTCTTCGAGGAGTGATCCCTGAGCAGAGAGCCAGGAGTTAGCTCTGAGCACCAGCAGGTGTGGTGCAAAACCCTAAAAACAAAATAAAATTGAAGCACAATCTCTTTCAAATCATGTAGAAGGGAAAATACTTCCCTGGTTTTTCATAAAGTCAAATTAGCCTGACATCAACATTGGATAGAAAAAGTTACAAGAAAACAATGATGAAAAGTCAGACTAGACTTTCAAACACTAAAAATTGAAAGTCTGGGTCTAGAGTTAGTGGGGAAGGCCAATAACATTCAAAGCAAATATGAAAAACTTGAGCAATTTTGAAAGGCTTATCCTGCTTGATTTTAACATTTGCCATATAGTTGCGATGACTAATAGGATATTGATGTGAGAAGAAGTGTTCAACTGAGAGAATAAAATAGACCCACACCTATGACTCAATGAAAACTCCAAATAGACCCCCACACCTATGATTCAGCTAAATTTTCCAAAATGATAAGAATATTCTGTAGACAACAGATTCTATTTATAGTAGAAGGTGTTATACATGACTGCCTACTTCCAGTTTTAAACCTGATATAGAAATCAGTATGCCCATCTTTATTACAAGGGAAAAAAAATAAGCAAAATGACTGAAAATCATCATGTCTGTCAGAGAGATGAGGGCAAAGGACAAATCTCTACTAAGAAACTGGAGAAGCAGACAGAGAGATACAGAGGGTGATGACAGTTCATTAGCAGAAATAGGAAATAGTAGGAAATAGTGTCTTTCTTCTGTCTATCAGGTTGTCTGTTTGGGGGCCACACCCAGCGGTATTCAGGGCTTAGTCATGCCTCTACACAGAGGGATCTCTCCTGACAGACTCGGTGGACCCTATTGGATTCTGGAGATCAAACCTGTGTCAACTATGTTGGTGTACCTATTTGAGACCCTGGATCTAGGTGTACCTACCTGAGACCCACCCATATCTGGGAGGGGTCTTGGAAACCAGATAGTAGGTGTAACCTTACCTGCAAGACCCCGCCCATTCCTGGGAGGGGTCTTAGAAAAGTTAGATAAGCCTTGAACCGAGGGAATTCGGCCCTTTTGGGTCTGCCCTGCTGCGCTCGCTGGCTTTAGGTTCTTTGCCTCTTTTGGTCTTTGACCAGGATGGAGGCCAAAGGAAGATGGCTGAATTATAAGATGCAGGGCTAAGAATGGTCGAATGCTTGAAAGGTTATGAGATAGGCCACACACCTGTGGTGGCTAGGGCCACCACAATAAAGATGATGTTTCCTGAGGCCTGCCTGTGAGTGAGTGTTGATTTCGCCTTTCACCTGGGCCTGGGACCATCCGGCGGGATGGGGTTGCGGAGCCACGTGGCTTGGGATGGCAGAGAGAAATCCATCGCCATCCATCGCCATCCAGCCCCATCTTTAATTATTTAATACAACAAACTACATGCAAGGCAAGTGCTCTCCCTGCTATACTCTCATATTAAGTCCAACTTTCAGCACTTCCAAAAAGGGTTCCCCCCAGAGAGATAGCATAGTAAGGAGGGCACTTGCCTTGCTCATGGCAGATCCTAGTTTAACTGCTAATACCACATATCATCTCTGGAGTCCCACCAGAATGACCTTGGAGCACAGAGCCAGGAGTCAATCCTGAGCACATCTAGGTGTGCCCCCTCAAAAAAATGAAAACAAAATAAAACAAACCCAAAATGTACTTAAAAGGGAAAAAAAATAGAAGTTTGAAAAGACAGAGCAAGCATGAGAACCTGATATAAAAGGAATACAGAGAGGCCAGGCCAGGAATTTAAGGCAACTATGATGAATATATTAAGGGCTCTAATAGGAAATGTTGGCAACATGAAAGAAAAGACAAAAATATGTCCAAAGAGATGTTTTTAACTTGCTTAAAAATAATCAAAAATGCTGAAATTCCAAAGCACTATAAAAAAAAAAAAAAAAAAACCAGAAAGTCTTCGTTAGACTCAGGAGTAATGTGGAAGCAGCTGTGGATAAAGATCTTTATCAAGGATATTTCAAACTACTGAAATAAGGAGAAAAGGTTTAGGAAAAGAAGCTTCAGGATCAGGAATGCAACTTATAAACAGTATAACACATACCTGTAATAAAAATATCAGAATGAAAACAAAAAAATAACAGAAAAAATATCAGAGGCAATAATAGCTGGAAAACCTCCAAAAACTAATGTCAGACACCAAACCACATATTCCAGGAAGCTCAGAGAACACCGGTTGTAAAGGTACAAAAAAGTACCTGGGGCCCGGAGAGATAGCACAGTGGCGTTTGCCTTGCAAGCAGCCGATCCAGGACCAAAGATGGTTGGTTCGAATCCCGGTGTCCCATATGGTCCCCCATGCCTCCCAGGAGCTATTTCTGAGCAGACAGCCAGGAGTAACCCCTGAGCACCGCCGGGTGTGGCCAAAAAAAAAAAAAACCAACTACCTGATAAAATCAAATTCAAACTGCAAAAGAACTGAGATTCTAAAAATCTTGGAAGAACAGAGAGAGGATTGAAATGAAGAAAAAGGAAAAAGATTGTCACACTTATCAGAAATTATTGAGGCAAGAGGTTGAATGGAATGAAATATTTAAAGTGTTAAGAAAGGGGCCAGAGAGATAGCATGGAGGTAAGGCATTTGCCTTTCATGCAGAAGGACGGTGGTTCGATCCCGGCATCCCTGGTCCCCTGAGCGTGCCAGGAGCGATTTCTGAACATGGAGCCATGAATGATTCCCTGAGCACTGCCGGGTATGATCCAAAAACAAACAAACAAACAAACAAACAAACAAAAGTGTTAAGAAAGAAATAAAATGATCAGTATAGAATTTCTATATCCTGCCAAAACACCCTGGAAAAGAAAATTAAGTACTTTCTCAGACACACAAAAATCAAGGAAATTTCTTGCTAGTATCCCTGCCTTGAGAGCAGTGTCCCACAAGATAGTAAAGCGGTCAAGGAACTCACCTTACATGTGCCTAACCCAGTTCAGTCTTAACATCACATTAGGTCCCCTTAATACTGTCAGGAACTGCATTCCTGGCTGGAGGCAGCACAGAAGAAGACTGAGTGACAGGTCTGAAGATTGCACCAACCTGAGGACAGAGACACTTCCTGTAGGCAGGGTCTGGTACTTCCTATAGGTGGAACCAGTGATTTCCTGTGGTCAGAGAGCAGGTATTTCCTGTGGCCAAGGACCAGGGACTTCCTGTGGTCAGGGACCAGAGACTTCCTGTGGGCATGGCTCAGTACTTTCTGTGTTGAGGGACCAAGGACTTCCTGTGTCAGGGATCAGGTAATTCCTATAGGTGGATCCTATATTTCCTGTGGTCAGGGATCAGGTACTTCCTTTAGTCAGGAACCAGGGACTTTCTGTGGGCATGGCACAGTACTTCCTGAAGTCAGGGAGAAGTCACTTCCTGTAGTGGGCACAGGTACTTCCTGTGGTCAAGGACCAGGTATTACCTGTAGGTGAGACTGGTATTTCCTCAGGTGGGACCAGGTACTTTCTGTGGCCAGGGAACAGGTACTTCCTGTGGGCAGTTCTACCCAGGAATACAGGTGTGGAATCTGCATCTGTGCAGGAATAGTCAGTGACCCTCATGTTCTCCCAACCCACCTCAGTATGAGGGGCGAGAACTGCCCAGCCCATCACTTGCCCTGCAAAGAGCCCCAGAGGTCAGAGCTGTAGGTACCACCTTGGCCAGTCCCTGCTCGTGAGCAGCCTGGTGGATCCTACCCCCAACCCCTGGCAGGAGCAGCAGAAAGACCCACATTTCTCTTCTGTGTGAGCTTCAGGAAAGGTCTGGATGACGAAAAACCACTTGGGTTGCCTTGAGGGGCAGTGGGTCCTAGAAAGCCATGAGAAGAGAGAAACCAGGGGTGCCTGGGAACATGGAGAGGGAGCACTGTGCCAGGAGCTCCTGCCCCCACTAGGGCTGAGGTGAGTTGGGTATCACCAGCACCCACAGGAGAGACTGCTTTCTGGGTGTGTTCCCTCTGGGCTGTCCCCTCCCTGGTGCTCTGCACAGGAACCAGCCTGTCTTGCTCTGCGGGACTCCCCCTATGTGGCAGCAGTCCTGCTCCAGTGGCTCCTGATGCCCCAAATGCAGCTGAATCAAGGTGTTGGGCATGTGTGGTGCCAACCTGAGCATTCGGAGATCTGGGGATTAAAAGACCTCTTTGAGCTAATGCCTTGAGCTGGGGCAACCCAATTGCCTCAGTCTGACCCACGTCCTGCCCCCTGGGAAAGCCCAGCCCTGGAGATCCCCAGGGCTGGAAACTCCTAAGGGTCTGGGCTCTTTCTGTGGTCGAGGCCCTTTGCACGAAGCTGGAATACAGGGCAGGCAAGCAGGCCCAGAAGTCTGGGAAGGGCTGGTCTGGAGGCCCACAAGGGGGCTGCGCCAGAAACAGAGATGAGCCAGGGAACCTCCCAGGCCCTGGAGGCTTATGGGAACAGAATAAGCAGTTGGGAGACCCATTTTTAATGTCTAATACCATCTCCAAGCCAGACACTTTTGACTACAACTGCTACCGAGTGATTGGTTTGGGAACCATACCCAGTGGTGCTCAGAGCTGACTCTTGGCTCTGCGCTTAGGGATCTCTCCTGGTGGTGCTTGAGGAGATCATATGGGATGCCAGGATGGAACTCTGATCAGCTGCATGCAAGGCAAATGCCCTACCTGCTGTGCTTTTTGTTTGTTGTTTTTTGCTTTTGGCCACACCCGATGACACTCAGGGATTACTCCTGGCTATGTGCTCAGAAAGCACACCTGGCTTGGGGTACCATATGGGACGTTGGGGGATTGAACTGCAGTCCGTCCTAGGTTAGAGTGTGCAAGGCAAACGCCTATCACTTGCACCACTGCTCCAGCCCCCTGATGTGCTCTTGCCCCAGCTCCTCCAGGAAGTTCCTGGTGTGCCTTTAGGAAGCACAAACAGGAGAAGAAAGAGGTCCTCCCCTTACCTGCCTAGCTGGGAGAAGGGGGTTCTAGAGGTGGATATTGGGTATTAAGAAGGGTCTATCTTCCTGCACAACCCCTTTCTGCCTCTCAGTCACCCAGTTCCACACTACTGTGGTAACTTGCTTTTTGCCCTTCTCTCAATGCCCCAATTGGGAGGGGTCAGTGGAAGGGGTGAGGTCTCCCCAAGGTTGTGATCTGGAAACTGAGGCAGGGAAAGGCAGCATCCAGCCTGGGGCTCTCAATGCAGAGCAAAGCAAGGGCTGCCATCAGCTCTGGGTTCTTTTATTTGTGTGTGGAGATCCAAGGTTCTAGGCAAGAGAGGAGTTCCTGGGCATGGAGGGTCCTGGGCAGGAGATAGAAAAACCAGCAGGACTGAGATTGATGTGCAGGTGAAGGAGAAGGAAGGAAGGGAGGAAGGGGGGAAGGGAGGGAGGGAGAAAGGGAGGGAGGGAGGGAGGGAAGGAAGGAAGGAAGGAAGGAAGGAAGGAAGGAAGGAAGGAAGGAAGGAAGGAAGGAAGGAAGAAGGAAGGAAGGAAGAAAGAAGGAAGGAAGGAAGAAGGAAGAAGGAAGGAAGGAAGAAAGAAGGAAGGAAGGAAGAAGGAAGGAAGAAGGAAGGAAGGAAGAAGGAAGGAAGGAAGGAAGGAAGGAAGAAGGAAGGAAGGAAGGAAGAAGGAAGGAAGGAAGAAGGAAGGAAGAAGGAAGGAAGGAAGAAGGAAGGAAGGAAGGAAGGAAGGAAGAAGGAAGGAAGGGAGGAAGGAAGGAAGAAGGAAGGAAGGAAGAAGAAAGGAAGGAAGGAAGAAGGAAGGAAGAAGGAAGGAAGGAAGGAAGGAGAAAGGAAGGAAGGAAGAAGGAAGGAAGAAGGAAGGAAGGAAGAAGGAAGGAAGGAAGGAAGGAAGAAGGAAGGAAGGAAGGAAGGAAGGAAGGAAGGAAGAAGGAAGGAGGAAGGAAGGAAGGAAGGAAGGAAGGAAGAAGGAAGGAAGAAGGAAGGAAGGAAGGAAGAAGGAAGGAAGGAAGGAAGGAAGAAGGAAGGAAGGAAGAAGGAAGGAAGAAGGAAGGAAGAAGGAAGAAGGAAGGAAGAAGGAAGGAAGGAAGGAAGGAAGGAAGGAAGGAAGGAAGGAAGGAAGGAAGGAAGGAAGGAAGGAAGGAGCAGGTGGAGAGACAGAATGCACCCCTGCATTTCACTCCATGCTGTGCTTCCTTTCATACTCGGGGGCACTATAGGGACCCCCCTGACAGCAGCAGCAAGATCACAGCTCCCTGGACCAGGGGGGCAAGCCCCCAGACCCTGTACCCACCACTCTCTCCCGCTCAGGCTGACTGATGCACACCATAATAAGGGGGCAATCACATTATTCCTGAATGCATTTTAATAAAAATCAAATAAAAGCAATTATGTGAATTTTCAAGGGGCTCACCTCTCCTCTGTTCCTCAAGGTAGGAGATGAAATGAATTCAGGAAATCATTAAAACCAGACGCCTGAGCCCTGAGCCCTGCTGCACCCTGGTGCTCCATCAAAGGCACTGGGGACCCCCACCTGGCCCTGCTTGCTACTTAGTAGGGATCCCAACCATGGGTGAAGAGGGTAATTAAGGCCAGGAGAGCCACTCTGTCTGCTGGTGTGAACTCCCCGGCTTCAAAGGGTCCTCCAGGAACTCTCCAGCCCGGCAGCTCTGGGGCTGACGGAGGGGGAATCCCCCAAAGGACCAAGAACATCACAATCTAGCCCATAGGGGCCCCAGCTCTATGCCTAAACATGGATAGTGCCCCCAAGCCTAGGCAAAGAGATCTAACCCTCCCCAGTGCCCCCAAATTGACAACTTGTAAGGTACCCCCTCTCCCATGCACAATGCTCTCTGGACTGATCCAGGCTCATATGGGCCAAGGATGTGGAGGCCAGACGAACCCAACGTCCCTCAAACCAGTTCCCTGCTAGCAACAGCTGGGCTCTGTTCTCGGGGCCACTCCAGTCCTCTGAGCCTCTGACACCTCCTCACACTTGACATTGCACTTTGGAGGACCTAGTACTCTCTTTCCAGACAACACCTGAGCCTTCAGTCTTCTGTCAGCAAGGTGAGGTCTCTATCCCTGAGCTCACGTGGCCCTAGATGTTTTGGGTTCTGTTTGGGGCCAGCAGAGCCCAAAGATCAAACTTTGGAAAGTCCAGTTACTACAGAGAACAGAACTCTGAGCAGAGCCTTCTGGGGCCTTTGAGCATTATGGGAAGGGGACAAAGCACCCAGTTCCCAGCTTCCTGCTGCCCATAGCCTGGCCCAATGCACACACCCTCATTCCAGTAGCCCAGCAGTTATGGTGCCTCCTACAGGGAGTGAGGAGAACTGTTGCCTTAACCTGCAGCTTCCATAGAGGAAAAAGGAAAATAAGGTTCGGTCTGGGCAGCCCATTCTGGGTAGTCCCCTGGTTTAAGGACTGATGGGACCCAGAAGGACAGAGAATCTGGAGCTCAGGGTGTATATCCCATCTTCCCTGGGAACTTGCACAAGCCTCTCGCTGGCTCACAAGCCCCACCTGGACAGAGCAGCCAAGGTGAAAGGGCTCTTATGGTGAGGGGAATGAGAGATGGTTTCAGGAAGGGACTGTGTAAACGCTCTGCCATCTCATCCATTCAGAGGCTGGCAGCCTCCCACACCATGGGCTAAGCCCCCAGACTCTGCACAAAGTGGCTTCCCACAGACTCTGAGAGGCTTTCTGGGACAGAGCAGCAGGAAGAAGGAAAGGTCCACAGGCTCCCAGGGAAGCATGTGTGTGTGAGCACTTGAATAAAGCCTCAAACATCTCCCCCCAGGAACCCACAAACACATAGAACTGCAGTGAGGAGACTCACAGGGCCTCATCAAGCCCCTCTTGGACAGGTCCTGAGGCCTGCGCTGGCTCAGAAGAACCCAGGACACTCACCTGCACCTCCTCCTGGTTCTGTCACTCACCAGTGGCATCTGTAGATCAAAGATGTGGGTGGGGTAAAGGCTCATGGCTTCAGACAGTCCACCCTAGGTCTCAACAGTGCATTGATTCTGCAAACACAGAGAGGAAGACCAGGTAAGGCCCTCAAACACAGGCTTGGAGGGCATGAGAGGCAGCACTGGGTTCCCAAGCAAATAGGACAGAGAAGGACATCTAGAGGGGTCGGAGTCCTCACTAGTCTCCACAGCCTTATTCTGGGTTTTATCTCACAGGCCTTATCCTACAGGCCTTATTCTGGCCCTTAACCCAGAATAGGCCCAGAATAAGGTGCCCCAAATAGGAGAGTGAGAAAGTTCTAGAGGCCCCGGAGATAGGGGAGGCATCTTGCACACATCCAACCTTTATTTGATCCCAGCCCCATTGGGACTGATCCCTGAAGAGACAAAAACAGAGATGGGGGAAGGAGAGAGAGAGACAGACAGACAGAGAGAGACAGACACAGACAGACACACACAGACAGACAGAGAGAAACAGAGATGAGATAGAGTGTTCTGGCTAAGGTCAGTTCTGGGTCAGTGATGTGTCCCAGAAGAAACCCAGATGTTCCCAGGAGTGGTCAAGGGGTCTCAGCTACCCTAATCTTAGACCAGCCTTGAGACTTCTGCTCAAGATGTTAGAGGCCTGGTCCACCAGTCAAAGAAAGAGAAATTAGCATCACAATGCCCGGGATTAATTCTCTCCCTTCCTGCTGTTCCTTCTGCAGGCTTGAGGTCTGGGACCCCCCAGCCCAGCCTGCCTGAGCCCTGTTTCTGGGAAATTAGTGAAAGTAGCTGCTCCATGGGGTTCCAATTCTGGAGCTGGGGCTGAGCTGGGTCAAGTCCAGTGCTGGCTCTGGGACCCTCCCCAGGCTGCAGCCTGACCTGAGGGCCGGGGCTGGATGCAATGTGTAGTGACAGACACTGTGGGAGGGCACGTGTGTGCATATACACATGTGTATTGTGTGTACATGTACACATATGTGTTGTGCACAAGTGTGCATGTGTGAGCTTGTGAAAGCTCACCCCGCTTTCTCAGAGCACAGGCCAGTTACTGAGTGTGAGTCCAGGTGACCGACCATGCTGTGCTGTGAGCCAGAGGCACATATGGGCAGGACTGCCTGAGCACTTGGAGATGAGTCAGCAGGCAAAGAAAGGGTGGTTGGGCCCTGAATCTCCACTCTCACACTGCCTCTGGGATCCCACCCCATCACTCCTCATCTTCAGGCATCACCTCTGTGCCAGGATAGAGCTGGGCTGACCTAGCTCTGCTTGGCTTCATTGCACAGCGCCTGCTGCCTCCTATGAAAGGAGAAATTTCTGAGCACAGAGCCAGACCTAAACCCTGAGCATTGCCTGTATGACCTCAACACAAAATGAAACAAAATAAACAGGGGCCCGGAGAGATAGCACAAAGGCGTTTGCCTTGCAAGCAGCCGATCCAAGACCAAAGATGGTTGGTTCGAATCCCGGTGTCCCAAATGGTCCCCCGTGCCTGCCAGAAGTTATTTCTGAGCAGACAGCCAGGAGTAACCCCTGAGCAATGCTGGGTGTGGCCCCAAAAATAAACAAACAAACAAAAAAGACCAGAGTGTGGAACCAGAGCAATAGCATGGGATGGGGGTGTGGGATTTGCCTTGCATGTGGCCAACCCAGGATCAATCTCCGCCATCCTATAGGGTCCTCTGAGCCTGCCAGGAGTGACTCTGAACACAGAATTCCCTGAACCCTGATGGATGTGGCCCCAAAACAAAGACAGGATTGTAAATGCTGCTGGTTGGGAGAGTTAAATGAGCTAATACAGCAGCTCTAGGCACACTGAAAATCCTCAAAGGTGCCTGTGCACAGCCTGAGTGAAGGGGCTGGAGGGATGAACAGACAGACAGATGGAGGAAGCCACACTGGGAGCTTTTGGCAGTGCTGAGAAGATGGAGCATGTGGTGCAGGAAGAAACAGGAGCCATGACCACGGCCAACTTGGCAGCTCGTGCCTCACTGGCCTCACTTTCGGGTCCCGCCACCCCTTCCCGCTGCCTGCCAACTCCAGGCTGGAAAATGCACATTCTTCAGAAATGGCAAGCTCAGGGGAAACTGAGGCTGGGAGGAAGGGCGGAAGTAAAGTCACCAAATGCAGAGCTGTGGTCCCAATCTTTCCCCCCTCCTGCTGCCCTGCTGGCTCTTGAGGTGAGCATTGAATCTCAGAGCGACTGACATCCTGTGTAAGCGAGTCCTGAAGCTAAGACTGGGCAGGCGATGCACCTGTTCCCATACTTATTGTCCCTGCACTGCTCACCTACCACAACTTTTGCCTAAAGAACTTCACCTAAAGAACTTCTTCGCCTAACTTCTTCAGAGCTCAGTTCCTTTTCATTCCCGGTCCAAAGCCTTAATTGTCAAGAACTACTACCAAGGCCACCTTTTTTTTGCTAAGCCCTCTTGGGTTGCCCTAGCCCCACAATGGCGAGCCTATGGCACGCGTGCCAGCTATGGCATGCGAAGGCCTTGCAACTGACACGTGGGAAGGTCCACAATTAAGATATATGGCACGGCGGGAGGCAAGTGGTGTCTGCTTTGCAGCTCACCTGGCAACAAGGCCGGACTGGCCATTGGGAGGACTGGGCATTGTGCGACAGTTTGGGCATTCGGGCTCAAAAAGGTTAGCCATCACTGCGATCCGAGTCTCTTGATAATGTACACTGAGACCCAAGAGGAGACCCAGCCCAAGGAAGGCATCAGGCCCAGTGCTTGGTATAAACCCCACAAACACAAACACCAGGAGTTACCCTATAGAGCCTGCACAATAAGTGGATCCACAGGGGATTTTCCTGACCTATCTTCCCTAGGTCTGATTTGTATCCCACCCAGATGCTCATGTCTGCCTGAGACGAGCCAGTTAGTGCCATGAGCCATGAGAATAAAATAAGGTAAGGTGCTGAGTTTTTTTTTCCAGGACCTCCTGCAGAGAAGCCGCTTTAGCAAACCTGTGGTTCTGTTCTCAGACACCCCCAGTGGCGGCTGAAATCTGCATAGACTGTGGTTATCCCTGTTCATATCTGCAACTGCTGGACTAGAACAAACACTAGGCACAGTAAGAGATGAACAGCAGAAGCCGGAGCTATAATTGCAGTGGGAAGGGCTCTGGCCTTACATGTAGCAGACCTAAATTTGATCCCATAGGGTCCCTTGAGCCCACTTGGAGTGATCCCTGACTGAAGAGACAGGAGTAACCCCTGAGCACTGCCAGTGTGCACCCCTCAATAAGGGGGAGATTAACAAACTAGTAGGACAATTATAGCATAACAAAGGGTGAATATTGTCTCTCTCCAAATACCTTGTCTTTTAAATGTTGGACCAGGGTGGCTGGTGAGAAAATGTAGCAGAGAAGGAGCTACCCTTGCACATAGCCAAGCAAGACTTGATCCCCAACACCCCCATAGTGTCCCTAGACTAAATCTTGAGCAGAGGCAAGAGTAAGCCCATAGCAATACTAGGTGATGTGGCCTTAAAAACAATTTTTTGGACCACAATAGATAACAAGTTGCATGATGCAAAACCTCAGATACAGCACATAGTAGCTGGTGGATGTTTTCAATATTGTCATTTTTTTTTTTGTTTTTTTGTTTTGGGACCACTCCTGGTTCTGTGCAGGAATCATTCCTGGCAGGGTCAGGGGGACCTGATGTAATGCCACAGATAGAACCTAGGTTGGCTGCGTGTAAGGCAAGCACCATCCCTGCTGTGCTATAGCTCTAGCACCTCACATTGTTATTTGTTAAACTTTTGTTTGGGGATACACTTGGCTGTATTCCTAACTTACTCCTATATTTGTGCTCAGAGATCGATTCTAGCTGGACTTGGAGAACCAATTATATGGGATGCCAGGGATCGAATCCATGTTTTCCACATGCAAGGCCAGTGCCCTTCCCGCTGTCCTATCGCTCAGGCTCCTCATTGCAACTGTCCCAGTTTTGTCATAAGCAGGAAAATACAGAAGCCGGGTGGGTAGAGGTCCACACACGGGGTGGGGTCCCATCTCCCACCATAGCTCTACTTGGCAGATCAGGAAACTGACACGCCCCCTCCAGAGAGTCCTCGGTGACAGCCCCCCGCCCCCCAAGACCAGATCCTAAAGAGGGTTCAAAGTCCAAGCTTTTTCCACCAGGCCTGTGCTGCCTCAGAGTCTGGCAGCGAGATAAGCCTGGAGCACAAATAGCCATGATCAAGGCAGCCAGATAAGTATCCAGGAGCCAGGAGTGAGGTAAAGGACTCAGGACAGGTGCTTGCCTGCCTGCCTGCCTGCCTGCCTGCCTCAAGGGAAAAGGCGAGGTCAGAGGGGAGGGCGAGAAGGAGGGAGGAAGAAAGAGGAAGAGACCCCCCAAAGCCTCCCATCATGCAGAGTAGGGTCCACACCTGATTCCCAGGGGGCTGCACCCGGTATCAAGGGCCCCTTCCCTGACGCTCCCCAGCGCAGTCACTCAGGACACCCTGACTGGATTCCTGCCCTGAAGTGATTTGTTCCTCACCAGGAAGAATTTGCCAAGTGGAGTGGGACAGACTTCCAGCAGTGTTCTGGGGGACCAGGAACCCCAGGGGCAAGTCTGGGGGCCGGGACCTCCAGGGTTGGGTCCTTGGTGAATGAGGTGGTTTTCCCAGGACTGAGTTAACAGCTGTGTACTGCAGAACTGGGGGGGGGGGGGGCTGGTTGGCAGCGCAAAAGGGAAACACCAGGATCCTCAATTCTGAATGTTTGTTGCACTCTGCGAAATTTATTAGACACTCTGAGGGAAGAAATAGCGAGTCAGTCCCTTAAAAACGGGTGATGTACCCCGAGCCGGGTCCGGGGACTCAGAATACAGCATATCCACAAACTTACTGTGTCCATCTGGGGAGCCAGACATTTAATTCCTCTAAGCACACTAGTGGGCAGTCCCCAGCTACAAGTTCATCTCCACAAGTATGTGGGGACTGTCTTCCTAATGAATTAGGCTCCGAGATACTACTTGGGTGCTGACAGAACCCAGTAACCCCCCATTTTTGGTTCTGAGCTCATACAAAAATGTCATGTTTGTGAAAAAGAACTAATCAGGGCAATTACTCATGCCAGGAAATCATTAGTCACTTGGCTCAGAGGTGGGGAGGAAGGCAGAAAGCAGAGAAAACACCGTGTTTATTTTCTGTTTGGGGCCACACCCAGCGATGCTCAGGGCTGACTCCTAGATCTGTGCTCAAGGAACCATTTTGGATGCAGGGATCAAACCCAAATTGGCAGTGTGCTTCACCTGCTGACCTGTCACTCTGGCCCCAGAACAGATGTCCCAGGTGAGCTCCTGTGAAGTAATTTGCACAGTAAATAAAGGGCCAAGTGTGCTGAGTCTCAGGGGTCCTCCCAGTATAAGCTGCGCTAGTGGGGAAACCTTCCTACTTCCTCCATCAGACCTCCCTGCTGCTTCCTTGACCAGATCCTCCTTCAGCCTCCTTCCTCCAGACTGTGCTACCTCTCCTCTTAGGCTCCCATTTAACAGCTCTGGCTTCTAGTCCTGTCTGTACACAGAGCAGGATCACCCAACTTTCTCTCTCCTCTCTCTCCCTCTGGCTCCTAGTCCTGTCTGTACACAGAGCAGGAGCACCCAACTTTCTCTCCTCTCTCTCCTCTCCCTCCTTCCTCTCTCTCTCCTCTCTTCCTCTCTCTCTCTCTCCTCTCTCTCTCTCTCTCTCTCTCTCTCTCTCTCTCTCTCTCTCGGAGCACCCAACTTTCTCTCCTCTCTCTCCTCTCCCTCCTTCCTCTCTCTCTCCTCTCTTCCTCTCTCTCTCTCCTCTCTCTCTCTCTCTCTCTCTCTCTCTCTCTCTCTCTCTCTCTCTCTCTCTCAGGAAGCCAGGAGCTGGGCTTGGAGGTCAGAGGGGTTCCAGCATATGGAGCCAGCTCTGAGGGCTCAAGGTGGAGTGACCTGGCTCTCTCTCTCTCTCTCTCTCTCTCTCTCTCTCTCTCTCTCTCTCTCTCTCTCTCTCTCTCTCTCTCTCTCTCTCTCTCTCTCTCTCAGGAAGCCAGGAGCTGGGCTTGGAGGTCAGAGGGGTTCCAGCATATGGAGCCAGCTCTGAGGGCTCAAGGTGGAGTGACCTGGGCCAGACCAGAGGTGGGCTGACGGCGGTGTCCAAAGGTTCAGGGAGAGGCGGCATGGGGAGAGGTGCCTGTTTCGCACATGGCCAACTCGGGCTTGAATGCTGGCACTGCATATGGTGCCCTCAGCACAGAACTAGGAGTCATCCCAGAACTACCTGGTGTGATCCAACACCAGTACCCTAAAACAAAAGTAACCCAAGGGGCAGGTTGGGAGGATGAAACAGAAGAGCCAAGGGGACACTTAGAAAAGCCCCTTCATGGAGACCAGAAGTTTCGGTCAGGGGTAATATGTCAATGAAGTTCTCCAGAGCATTTTTTGGGCCTCTACACAGGGGTTTCTCTTTTCCTATTCCCCCCAAACCCCCAGCCTTCAGCCTTCATGATATATCTCTAACAGGTAAGCTAAGAATGGCCCTATTAAGTCCAGCAGGGCTATCATGAGAAATCCTGAGGTCCCCCAGAATCAAACCAGGATTCCAGTGACTACCCAGCTAAAGGGTCTGTATCCCTCTTCCAGAAGGGTGCCACAGGCCCCCCTGGTAGGGTGATGCTAGAGGAGGGAGGGTGGGCAGCTGGGATGGTGATGTACCCCCTGCCCTGCCTCCGATGGGGCCCCTGACTTTGCTGAGAGGATGAAGGCAGAGGGAGGTGGAAAAGGGGTGCTGGGGGTCATCACATCTGCCTCGGCCCCACAGGGAGGAAATAGAAAGTTGTGTGTCAGCAGCCAGGACCCAGGCTCCACCCTGCTCAGTGCCATTCTCCTTGGCACCAGCTGCAGCGGCGACAATGCATGCCTGGATTCTTTTCTTTCTTCTTAAAAAAAAAATTAAGAGGAGAGACGGGACTGGGGAGATTCAATAAGCAGCTCAGCATCGTGGAGGCAGCCCAGAATGTTTGTCCTTGAAAAACAGCACAGGCTCTAGGACTCTCCACTTAGCTGACTACAGGGGATGGGCATGGAGGGAGCTGGGGGTGCCCCTGTTATGGGCACAGTGGGGGCTTGAGGTATCCACCCACTGTGACCTCGCACTGCAGGCACAGCTCATCTGAGGTTCCCCCCATATTCTCTGCTCTCCATATCCACTCACCACTGACCTCCCTTTCTCCCAAACTTTGTTTTTGGTGTTTGGGTCAGACCTAAAGTACTCAGGGATTACTCCTGCCTCTGCACTCAGGAATCACTCCTGGCAGACTTGGAGAATCCAGTGGGATGCCGAGGATTGAACCCAGGTTGGCCACATGCAAGGCAAATGCCCTCCCTGCTGTATTATGGCTCCAGCCCTTTCCCCCAAACTTTTATGATTTGGGTTTCAAGTCCTGGTGGCCTGTGAGCTCCCAGGGGCGATCCGTGCCTGGGTGCTTCCTGCCATGCACACTGCCCTCATCCATCCAGGCATGCTGACCAATGGACCGAGCAGGCTGCAGGTTGACACGGAAGGGGGATGCTAAGGGGCCTCCCTCAGGCCAGTGCGTGTCACATGGGACCAATAAAATGCTGGCACCCAGGGCCAGAGAGATAGCATGGAGGAAGGGCATTTGCCTTGCATGCAGAAGGACCGTGGTTCGAATCCTGGCGTCCCATATGGTCCCCTGAGCCTGCCAGGGGGCGATTTCTGACCGTAGAGCCAGGAATGGCTCCTGAGCACTGCCGGGTGTGACCCAAAAACCCAAAGCCCCTCCTTCTCCCAAAAAAATGCTGGCACCTTTGTCCATAAAATAGGAGATGGTATCTGGGTGTATACATGCCAGTATGTGGGAGCCCTGGGTCCAACCCTCAGGAAACCCTGTTTTCCCCAAGCACTGCTGAGTATGGAACCCCTCTCTCCCTGAGTGGGAAGAGGGATCATAAATGATTCTCAGTGCCTGGCACACAGCAAAAATTCCCTTGTGAGGCCAGAGAGACAGCACATGGGTAGGACACTTGCCTTGTACAAGACTGACTCGGGTTCAGTCCCCAACATCCCATAGAGTCCCCTGAGCACCAACAGGAGTGATCTCTGAGCACATAGTCAACAGCAATCCCTGAGCACTGCTGGGTGTGGCCTGCAGCACCAATCAGAATCCAAGAACAAAACCCCAAACTGCCTTCTTTGTTGCTTAGTGTTGGGATCCAGGAGGGCAGATGTAGGAATGCAAGGGGGTGCTTGGGGGTGTTTTGGAGTCACCCTAACAGGTGTCTGCACAGTGGAAGGAGGAAGCTGTGTGCCTGAGGTGCCAGGTGAGGAGGTTTAGGGAGGGCAGGGCAAGGCAGAGGTGAGGAGAGAGGTTCTTTCCTTGAGGAGCAGAGATGACGAGTCAGGGGTCTAGAGGCAGATGCCCAGACACCACCCCCCTTCCCTGCACAGCCAGTGCTGGACACAGCACTTCCCAGCTGAGCAGGTAAGCAGGTGCTGGAAAGACTCAGGCCTTATTTCAGGGGAGCTAAACACTTCCCAGCTGCATAGCCAAGGAAAGTCACCAGTTCCTTTGGGACTTAGTGCATCCCCAGAAAGCTATGCAAAGGCTGTGTTGAGGGGAGAGATACTCCGAGGCCAGGTGGAAGGAGGGTGCCCCTCCACGCAGCACATCCTCTGGGCCCTTCTGAGTTGTAGCTACAGCTCTGAGCTCCAAGATCCACATGGCTCAGACCCAGAGAAGCAAGGACATCAGAAGCCCAGATGCTTGCCAGTGGTATCTGTGTCCCCCATGTTCACCCTGGCACATGGAGGTGTGGGGCAGTGCTCCAGATACCCAGGACTCTGGGCCCAAGTAGGCCAGAGTGTGGGGAGGACCCCTCCTCCCCAGGGATACCCATTGAGCTAGGAGAACAAGGACAAAAATGCTGGGGCCTAACGGCAGAGCAGGCCAAACCAGGAGGAGAGAGGGAGGCAACAGGGAGGGACCCCATTGTGCCTGGTTTGGCCTTGCCCCATGGCACACCAGCACCAGCCTAGAGGAGCCAAAACTTTCCAGGAAGGACATGGTGCTGGGAGACCTGGGCTCCTGGCAGTGGCTTCCCTCAAGGGTTGCTATGTGCCCTGCCCAGGGCTGAGATAGCAGGGAGCCCTGTGCCCAATATCCTCAACCTGCAGGGGGAGCCTGTGGTGGAGAGGAGTCCCTAGGTCCCCCTCACTTCCCTGAGGTAAAGAGAAGGTAAAGGCCAGGGCAAGTGTTCCCTTTTGGGATCCAATAGGTACTCAAAAAGTATGATTCTCAGGCCAGAGCAATGGCGCAGCAGTAGGGCGTTTGCCTTGCATGCGGCTGACCCAAGATGGATAAGGTTCTATCACCTGGCGTCCCCCAAGCCAGGAGCAATTTCTGAGTGCAGAGCCAGGAGTAACCCCTGAATGTCACCGGGTGTGCCCTCACCCCCCCCCCCAAAAAGGCATGATTCTCCAGAGCACCTGTAGGCAGTGAGGTGTGGAGAGTGAGCGTGGAAAGTGAGGGCAGGAAGGTTGGGGGAAGGAGAATTCACACATAGGATAGCCTCCACTGCTGCTCACTGCCCATGCCACTGAGACCCTACCCTAAACTCCCTTCCCTGTTCCTGGCCTGAGTCAGAATATTAAGTAATGACTTGTGTCCTCTACCCTCGAAGGATCTGAAGGGTCTGGAGGTGGAAAATATCTCAACTAAAAGTAAAAAACACATAAATATATATAGGTTTATCTCTGCTCTCAATAATTGCTCCTGGTGGGTTTAGGGGACCCAGTGGGATGTTGGGGGTTGAAATTCGGCTGGCAGGGCCAGAGAGATAGCATGGAGGTAGGGCGTTTGCCTTGTGTGCAGAAGGACAGTGGTTCGAATCCCAGCATCCCAATATGGTCCCCCAAGCCTGCCAGGAGTGATTTCTGAGCATAGAACCAGGAGTAATTCCTGAGCGCTGGTGGGTGTGACCCAAAAACAAAACAGAACAAAACAAAACAAAACAAAGAAAGAAAGAAACTCGGCTGGCTTAGTGCAAGTTCCTGTCCTGTCCAGTCCTAACACTCCAGCTCATCTTAGCTAGAATCTTCTCTAAGAAAATGGAGCTATAGGCCCCTAGGCTGAGTGGGTTCCATTGTGCAGCTCTCCAGGGCCAAATAGTAAAGCCACATTCTTCTTGGTGCCACCCCAAATTCCAGGCTCACAGAGCACAAGGCTGAGGTGCTGAGGATGCCCAAAGGGGCTGGATCACCCAGAAGAGATCACACCCAGGTCAGAGCCCCAAGGGAGAGGAGGTCGGATGGGGTGAGAGGAAGCAGGGAATGCCACAGGAAATTGGGCTAAATAAGGCCTGAGCTGTGTTTTGTTTTTGTTTGGCTGGTCTGGGTTTGGGGGCCACACCCAGCCTGGATGTGAACCCTAACTGACCTTGGGCATGTAATCCCCCCCCTCACAAGACAGGGGGAAAATTCCCCAAGCTGATGCTCATGAACCCCAGAACCCCAAGGTACTGAATGAACCCTAACTTCCCCAAGGACTTCTGAGCGACTCAAACAGCTCTAAGTTTCCAGTATGGAGAAAAAGGGGGCAGAGGCCTGACCCCCAACAGAGTGGAGTCCAGGCAGGACTCTCTGGCCCTTTGACGTAGGCGAGGGGCCTGGATGTCCGTGCACGTGGCCGCGCTCCTCTGCCCTTGCACAGGCTGAGATGTGTCCTCTGGGAGGCAGCTCTGGAACACCCGTGGACACCTGCAAGGTCCCCACACCCTCACCCCCACGTCGGGGCCTCACTCTAGAAGAGAGAGACATGATGGGGCTGAGACAGGAAGAGCTGAGCATCCTGGTGGAGGTGGCCCACTGCGGGCATGAAAAACCGGTGGGTCGGTGTGGCGGGGGTGGGTGGGGAGGTCTGGGTGGGGGGAAGCTTCCGGCTGAGGCACTGCCCCTGAATTTCTGGAGGACGTGGGGAGGGGATAGCTGGGGCTAAGGGCGCCATTCAGCAAGCTGAGTTCCCCCACCCTCCCTATCTTCCTGCCTTCCACGGGTCTCCTGGTCCTTCCTTAGCGGCCTGGACCACCCAGAGGCAAGGGCCCTCCCCCAGGAATGCGCCAGGCCCGGGCATCCCCATACCGTGCTCGGGCTGGGGATGGATGGGGTGGGGAGGGTGGCTCTGCCGTGCTCGGGACCAAGGCCTGAAAAAGGCCCAGGGCCTCCGGGATCCCGGGGAGAAGGCAGGCATGCAGGCAGGCGTCCCCGGGGACTCGCGAAGAGGCCGCGGGCGTCCCCCACGCCCCGTGGACCGTCGCCACCTCCGCCACAGTCGTCTGCGCCCGCGGGGGGATCCACCAGGGCCGGGGAATGGAGTCAGGACGGGCTCGTTCTCGTTCGCGCGGCCCTAGGAGTGATCGGGCCGGCTGCGAAGGAGTTCAAGAGGAGGTCAGTCCGAGGCGCCGAGCTCCGAGGATGCCGCGCGCCGGGGCTGGGGAGCTGGGGGGGCCCCGCTCCGCTCCGTTCCGTCCCGTCCGGGCGGGACGTCAGCGCTCCCGAGCCGGCCTAGGGCCCCCGGGAGACCCCCCACCACCCAGCTGCGGCTCCGGTGCCCGCCCCCCGGCGGTGTCATTGTTCTCTGACGTCAGCCGGCCCCGCCCCGCCGCCCCCCAGCCCAGCCTCCAGCCCCGGGCGCCCGGCACCCCGCAGCCTCCGCAGCCCCGGCCCAGCCGCGGCGTTTGCGCCGGGCTCCCCCCGCGGCCCGGCCGGGCTGCGCCCCCTGGCGCTCTCCCCAACTTGCCTTTGTTATTCGGGCTCCCGGCTCGCTCGCCTCCGACACGGCGGCCGACCGCAAAACGCGGAGTGCGGAGCCCGCGCCACACCTGGGCCCGCGCCGGGGAGGGAGGGGCGCACGCGCGTGGCCGTTCCCAGGCACGGGGGGCCGGGCCGCGTGGAGGGCGCAGGGACCGTCCACCCCACACCGTACACCTCAGGGCGCGGGGCAGTGCGTGCCAGCGCGCGCGCTTGTGTGTGTGCGTGTGCGTGTTTGCGCGCGGGGGGCGGGCAGGGGTGTGGTGCGGGGAGTCGGTGGCTAGGTCCCGTGCTCTGTCTAGGGACGGGGATGTGAGCGGTTCGTGCGCCCAGGGGACGCCTCAAGCGCTCGTGGCCTTCCAAGTGTGCGTGCGGACGTGTGTGCAGCAGCGGCGACGGTGCCCTCCGGGCCCGTGGGCGCGCGCGCGGAGGGCGCAGCGGGGCTGGGCGCGCGGGCGCCGTTGGTGTAGGAGTTTCTGTGGACGTCAGCCCAAGTGGGTCCCCGTGCAGAGGCTCCCCGCAGTGGGTTTCCCAGGAACATCCCCGAATGGGCCACCCAAAGTGCTGGAGTGTGGGTGGCAGCTCCGCGGCTGGGGATAGGTGGGTGGGTGGGTGGGCTGGGGAAACAGTGCCATGCCCGGGGCTGGAACCGAGGGCGTCCTGGTTCCCGCCGCTGCCCCTTGCCGCAACCTCCTCCTCCGAGCTTCGGGAGTCCTGGCGCTTCTGGACCACGCGGGATGGAGAGGGACAAACCCCAAAGCATCCACTTCTCCGCATCCCAGTCTCCCCAAACTCCCCGGCAGTGGGTGGGCAGTGGGGTGCCTTCTCCCCACCCACCGTGGCCGGGGGCTGCACGGACGAACCCCAAAGTCTCCCAGGGCCAGGCAAGGGCAGCGATCCCGTTAGCTTTGAGTCCCTGCCAGGGTCCCGCCGCCTCCCTACAAACGCACCCGAGGGTGGGCGTGTGAGGGGCGTGTGCCGGGGCGCCCCGGGGAGCCAGGTGACCTCTCCAGAGGCTTCGCGACGGGTCCCCCTGCCCAGGCTCAGCCTTTCTCGCGGACTCCAAACTTAACTGGGGCGGGGGGAGAGGGGGGCGGGCTGCGAGTTGAAGAGGGAGGAGGAATGCGGGAGGTGAGTGGGGCTAACGCTCCCCGTCCACGCGCGTCCTGACGAAGGGGAGCTTGGAGAGGCCCGAGCCACGGAGTGGAGAGAAGGCAACAGCGCCGAGAGACAAGAGACAGACAGACTGGGAGAGAGGAGAGAGGAAGGGAGAGAGAAGAGAGAGGAAGGAGAGGAGGGGAGAAAAGAGAAGAGACAGCCGCGGCGAGGCGAGGCGCGCTCCGCTCCGCCCAAGCTCCGCGCCGGCTTTTGCGTGCGCCCAGCGGCGCGGGGCCCTTTGGAAATAGAATCGCCAATGTAATCCGACACTTCAACTTGCAGGGCTCCGGGCGAGTTGATTCACTTACTCACCCCCGAACGCCGAGTTCCTTTTCACTGTCTGTGGACCTTAAAAAAAGCCAGCGGCGGCGGCGGCGGGCGACCGGGAGAGCGAGCGAGCGGGCGAGCGAGCGAACGAGCGGGCAGGCGGGCGGCGATTGGGCTTGCGGCGATTGCACGGACGCGCGAGCGGGCAGCGCGGGCGCGGCGCGTCGACCCAAACCGCCTGGCCAGGCGCGGAGCCGGAGCCGAGCTGATCCCGGCGCCCTCGCCGCGCTCCTCCCGGCCCTCGCCGGCCCTGCTCGGTTTTGGCGGCGGCGGCGGCGGCGGCGTCCTCCTCCAGCGGCGGGTAAGTTTGGGGCCGGATCCCAGCGCCCGCTGGCGCGGGGCCTTCCTCCCGCTCCCCGCGGACTCTTGGGGGGGGCGCGAAGCATGGGACGCGGGGCGGCTGGGGGTGGGTGGGTTCTCCCTTAAGGTCCAGCGGGACCGCCTGATCGGGCCAAGCCAGCGGCCGCCTGGCCCGGCTGCTTCGTTATTCCCTAGGCGGGCGGGCGGGCGGGGGCCCAGGCCCTGGCGCTCGGCGACGGCTGGACCGAGCGGAGCCGCCTTGGGCGCTGCGCGCTGGGGCCAGGGGGCTTGTGCGGTGTGCGGGGCGAGAGTGCGGGTATGCGCGCGCGGACCCGGTCTCCGCCTCGCCAGGCGCGCCTCCAATCGCCCGGTTCTGTCCACCCGGGGACCGGCTTGGAGCGAAATCCCGCGAGGGAGAGAGGAGGAGCGGGGAAAGGACCAGCTCGGCCGGTCTCACTCGCTTGTCCCGGGGAGGGCGAAGTTGTGCGCCCGGGCGCAGGAGGCGGAGAAGCTCCCGGGAAGGCGCCCGGGCTTAGGGGGATCGGCTGGGGGCGGCCGTGTTAAGTTGTGCCTCTGAATTCGCCAGGGGTGGGCAAACACTTTTGTAAATGGGAGGTCGGGGGCGCGGTTAAGTTGTTTGTGTCTGTGGATTGCCCGTGGAGACGGGTCGCGGGTTTCTTCTGCCAGGGAACGCCGAGGTGTTTGTGTGAGTGTGTGTGTGTGTGTGTGTGTGTGTATCTCTGGGCCGGTTCTTCGTAGCCGGGGGGCGGGGGGTGGGCACGTTCGAACCCGCGCCGCGGACTGGGCTGCCCCGGGCCGGAGCCAGAGCCGGGCGGGGAAGCTGTGCGTGTCTGTGCGAGCGCGCGCTCGCGGTGCAAATACGAAAGTAATTTCCCGGTGCTCTTTCTTCCTCTGTCTCCGGCAGCGGCGGCCCCGGGGAAGCGGGAGGCCGACCCGGGCGGAGACTGGGGGCCCGGCCCGGGGCTCGGAGCTGGGCTTGAGGGGGGCGGTGGGTGTGGGGGGTTGGAGGCGGGCTTTGGAAGCTAGTTTCGCATTCCTGGCGTCTGGGCAGGGTGGAAAACCGTGGGGAGCGCGGCCCCGGGCGTCTGGGGGCGCGGGCTGCGGGCGCGCGTCGCCCCATCTTCGGGGACATCTGTCCAGGAAGCCGGGCGGGCGGGCAGAGGGCGCGGCTCAGACGGCCCCTGAGCAGCGGGGGCGCGGGGCGGTCGCCTTCCCGGCCTTTGTGAGCAGGCGGATTTTCACGGGAGACTGCCCCGAGCCGCCCGTCGGAGGAGGCCGGGAACCCGGTTTAAAAGACACTCCAGGAATGTAAACAACCCTGGCGGGAGCGCGCCGGGGCGGCCGGCCCGGGCCCCCCACCTCTCCCGGGGGGCCCTCCCCAACCACGCTCGCTACCTGCCCCGTTGCAAACTTTTTCCCTCAACGCCTTCCCTTCCTTCCCCCGCTCGGCGCCCCGTCAGCGGGGCGCGGGGCTTCAGCCTCTCCCGGGGCGAGATCGCGGCCCCGGCGCGCTGTCTCGACTGTCCAGGTCGATCCCCACCGGGGGCACCGAGCCGGCCGCTTCCTGGGCGGGCAGCTCCGGAGCCGCCAGCCCTCGCGATCCGCCCGCCTCCCCCCTGCCCGCGCGCTCCCCCTCCTCCGCCCCCCTGGCTGCTTTTCCAATGCCCTGACATGAAGAGGAAGATTTAACTTGGCAGCCCAAACAAATGTGCTCTCAGAGGCCCTCCAAGAAGCTGGCGGCGGGGCTGGCGAGGGCGAGGGCACCGCGGGGCCAGCCTTTTCCTCCTCTCGCCTTTGCCATTTGGAGCTCCCGGTGCGCACCGCCCAGCCTCGCCGATTCCACTGGGCCGAGCAGCTGCTGCACGCTCCCAGCGCCGTGGTTTGGCGCAGAACTGGAGCCGGCCGGAGCCGCCTCCCAGCCAAGGGCTTTCGGGAGCGTTTTCTTAAGCAACAGTTTGTTTCCTGCTGCAACCTGGGAACGCGGCCTGCTGGACTGGGGTGGAGGGTTGGGGGGGGGGAGGGAAGCCAGCGTGACTGTCCCCTCCTCCTTGTGGTGACTCTGGGCAGGGCCCGAGGCCAGAGGCTGTTCCCAGAGGTGTCTGGCTTGGCTTATTGTTTGTTTTTGTCTTTTTTGCTGTTGTTGTTTGCAAGGCTGTGATGTCCTCGGAGAATCTGAGCTGAGCCAGCCCTACCTGGCTCGCCAGATCTGACCCGCCTTGTCCTGGCCTGGGAGTTGCCTGAGAGGGAAGGAACTAGCCCCCTAACTTTCTCTGTCCCGGGTGTTCTGGGCTCTGTCTGGGAGCTGGGGTGGGGGCATTCCTGGCTCCTGGCTTGCCCTGCTCCTGGCCCTGCCTCTGCAGATGGTGAATGGCCGAGCCTTTTGCTGACCTTTCCTGCTTCAAGTTGAGGATGTTGAAACTGCAGAGTCAAACAAAAGACACATTGAGCGCTGCTTCTGCAGCTTGCCCGGCCAGCGCCTGCGACTGGGAGGGGGGATATTTGTGGGGAGGTAGTGTTTGCTCCATGAGTTCCATGATTTGGGTTGGGTTTTTATGTCATCCCCCCCAGGATAAAAAGTGTCCCCTGTCCCCAATCAGGAGGTCATAAAATGCACTTTTCACATGCAAATCTCTACTTGGCTGGTTGTTGGCTGAGACTGAGTCGGGCTGAGGCAGAAGATAGGCCTCCCCTTAATCCCCAACCAGTCCGCCTGGAGGAGCTTCCAGAGCTTGAGGTGGTTTTGGGGTCTGAATTTTGAGATGTACAGGGTGTACTCCCAGAGAAGAGAGGGGAATAAGGCATGTGGGAGAAACTTTGCTAGCCAGCCCTGTGTGCTAAATAGTAATTAGTAGTAGTAGTAGCAGATAATAACAATAATTATGATAGGATTTCTGGCTTCTTTATGGGGAAAAGTATTTCCATTTCCGCCTAAGGAAAGAGGGGGTTGTAGGGAAAGGTCTTCATTCTGTTCCTCGCCCGAAGGAAAGTGGAGGAAGGTCCAGAGGGGGTTCGACTACACAACACACACACACACAAAGTGGAGGAAGGTCCAGAGGGGGTTCGACTACACAACACACACACACACACACACACACACACACACACACACACACGCTTCCCAACAATAGGAATACTTTGAAAGCTGGTGCCATGCCAGGTGAGGGTGTGGGGAGAAGGGGCCCTCCTGGATACTGGCTGAGGGCAGCCCCCCCTCCTCCAGACCCAGTGCAGAGAACAGAAGCCCCAGGCCTGTTCAGTGGCTCTCAGATTCAAGGTTGGGCCCCTCTGTGGGGAGAATGGATAGAAACTGAGGTGCTGCTGAGGTAAGGTGGGAGGAGGGGAGCGAGTTCAGGGGTCAAGAGGCACTTTTTCCTGGTTTTTGGGCCACATCCGGTGAAGCTCAGGGGTTACTCCTGGCTATGCACTCAGAAATTGCCCCTGGCTAGGTGGACCATATGGGATGCCAGGGGATTGAACTGCGGTTCGTCCTAGGCTAGTGCAGATGCCTTACGCCCTGCGCCACCATTCTGGCCCCAGGAGGCATTTCTTGTCTGGAAAATGACTTCAGTAATCTCCCCTCCCAGTTGCTTGCTTTTAGGAGGTGTCCTTGTCATGGGCTCCCCAAGACCGGGCAGTCTTTGGGTACAAAATGACGGGCACAGAGACGGGTCCAGGGTTAGGAGCACTTTCAGGAACTGCTCTGGGGCCCTAAGAGATAGGACTGTGGGTCTGCCTGGTACATGGGAGACCTGGGTTGGATCCCCGGCACCAAACTATGGAACCACTAAATGAGGGGGTCTCCTGAGCACTACCAGGAGTGATTCCTGAGCACAGAGCCAGGAGTAAGGCCTGAGTGCAGAGCCAGGAATGATTCCTGAGTGCAGAGCCAGAAGTCAACCCTGATCACCACTGGCTGTGGGTAAAAACCAAATCAACCGGGCCCGGAGAGATAGCACAGCGGTGTTTGCCTTGCAAGCAGCCGATCCAGGACCAAAGGTGGTTGGTTCGAATCCCGGTGTCCCATATGGTCCCCTGAGCCTGCCAGGAGCTATTTCTGAGCAGACAGCCAGGAGTAACCCCTGAGCACCGCCGGGTGTGACCCAAAAAAACCAAAAAAAAAAAAAAAAAAAAAAACCAAATCAACCAACAAAAATGATTGCCTAGTCAGGGTATTTAAACGCAACAGCCCTCTAACATGCACCATGGGCCCGAGGTACCAGTCTCCAGGCCTGTTCTTTCCCTGATGTGCTTTGAGCCTCATAGCCTCCTTGGCCTGGTGTTTACAAACCGCTGCCCTGCTCCCCAGACGGGCAGAGCTGCTGGCGAGATCAGGTAGGTCTCAACTAGCCTTGAGGAGGAAGAGGAGGAGTGGGGCCAATGGACAAATCTGGGGCCCTGAACCCCACAGAAGCCCAGCAAACCTTTCCCCCAAGTAGACTTGGGACATTCTCAAAGACAGACCATACGCCAGCCCCAACATATTAAGAAGGACAGAAATCATAGCAACTCTCTTCTGGATACCAAGGAAAATGAAAAACAGAAACAAAAACAAAACAAAAAAAAAAAACGAGTCTCAAATAGAAATGGGATAGGGGGCAAAGGGCTTGGGGAATGAGGACTCAAACACCAGAAAGTAAACAACAATAAAATAGAAAGACAGACCATCACTAGTGACTCAGAGAAATGGCCCTGAGGCAGAGAGCACAAGAGGCCTTGGGTTCAATCCCTGACTCCTGAAAGGGAAATAAAGTTGTTCAGATGGCAGAGGGTGGTGGAGGGGGCTGTGTCTTTGCTATTGGTGTTGCTGTTGGCTCCAGCATTGCAGGGTGTGGAGTGGGAAGAGGAGACACAAGAGGGTGTGTTTCTTGGGGGTGTATGAGCCTGGGGCCCAGCATCAGGACCACAGCAGGGGTCAGCTGGGAGAGACCCACAGATGTGTGAGGGAGCTCCTGTTCCTGGGAGCTT
The DNA here is from genome assembly GCF_024139225.1 of Suncus etruscus. Taxonomy (NCBI): domain Eukaryota; kingdom Metazoa; phylum Chordata; class Mammalia; order Eulipotyphla; family Soricidae; genus Suncus; species Suncus etruscus. The sequence continues at coordinate 47,138,647 of NC_064862.1, read as the reverse complement.
AGTCCAGTGAGGGCAGGAAGATTAGTCCAAATAAATCATTAACTGCTCATGCTGGCTGCCCGCCACACACCTAAGCCCAGCAGTGGGTACCTGGAGCATTATTGGGTCAGCTTCCCCCCCCCCCAGGTCACTCTGTGAGAGCCTAGTGACTCTAGAATGTTAGAGAACCCTAAAATGATGTTTGAGACGAAGTCACGGCGTACTCCCGGGCTCTGCTGCCCAGTCCAGCTTAGCAGAAGAATGTGGAGCAGAACGTGGTAGTTTGTGTGAGGTGATTCCATCCTAACACTGCCAAATAAAAGGAAAAAGAGCCAGAAGTTGTTTTGTGGAACTATTTTGTGGAAGCCAGAGAATAGGGAGGTGAAAGAGTGGGAGAGGTGATGGGTACAAGGAGGAACCACTAAATGAGGGAGGAGTTCTAGGTCTATGGTAAACCCCTCATGGGGCTGGAGTGATGGCAAACAAAGATGTTTGCCTTGCATGCTGCTGATCCTGGTTCAATCCCCGACATCCCATAGAGTCCTCTGAGCACTGTCAGGAGTAAGACCTGAGCATCATTGGCTGTGGTTCCCCCATTGAAACAAAACAAACCAACCAAAAACATCTTCAAGGAGAACCCCAACAAATGAGGGACAGTTCTGGGCTCAAGGAGGACCCCACTTCCCTTTCCACCCACACTGGTCGCACAGAACCTGGCCACCTGCCTAGGGACTATTCCTCTTTCCTCTGGCACTGTGCCTTGCAGATCTGCTCTGTGCCCAAAGCCCGAACTTTCTGCCATGGGCATCCTATGAGGGTCCTCACCCCCTCACCCCCAGCTGAGCCTGGAGCAGGAAGCCAAGATGTTTCCAGCCTGGACCAGCCTGTGGTTTCCACAGACACAGACACTGACTCAGCCCAGCCCCTCCTCCAGCTGACTCAGTCCCGGGCCTGTTGAGGGACCGCCCCAGGGGCCCTGGGGTTGTGCCCGCCCAGTGCCCACACCCCTGTGCCTGCTTCCTGGGAGCCCAACAAAGGGACACCCTGAGACAGGGCTGCAGCTGCTGCTAGGGTCCAAAGCAAGGGACTGCTGGACAGGCTGAGCTGGACAGGTAGCTCCCCAGAAAGCTGGGCCAGCCGGTACACCTGCCCAGGTAGTCCCAAGCCCCGGAGGGCCGGTGCCCCACCTGGCAGGTCCAGCTGCCAAGGTAAGACTGACTTGCACTCCAGGAGGCCAGGGTGTCTGAGCTAATTAGATTTCTTAGATTTCAATGCGCCCCTAATCCTGTTAGCCTGCCTGTAATTGTAACCACTCGAAGGCTTCAGCCTGTAGGCTGCTAGAGACAGCCGGCGCGGGGATAGCCCGGCCTCCACCAGCCGGCAGGGGACCCTGACTCCCTTCACAGCATCACCAGTGGGGGCCTGGAGCTGGATGGGGTGGGGGTTGGGCCCTTCTCCGGAGTCTTCACAGTGTGGCCAATCTGAGCTCACCCAGCTCATGCCCTTTATGGATATAGATGGGAAAACTGAGGCAGGTGTGGTCGGTAGTGGTGGGAGGGGGCAGATTTGGCCTCTGTTATTGTCAAGTCTGGGCCTGGAGATTCCAAGGCAGACCTGGGACTGTCTGGGGTGAGGGTTTGGGTGGGGTGGGGGGGGAGACAGGCAGAAAGAGACAGAGACAGACACTTACAGTCACTTTCAGAAGCGAAGCCTGCCCGCTCACTGTTACACACGTGTCCTCGTCTCTGGCATTGGTCAGGCTCCCCATGGCTCTTACCTGCCCAGAATCCCGGTGGGCCCCCAGCATCCTCCATTCTCACTCCTTGGAGTCCCCAATTCAATCTGAATGACGTTTTTAGGGGGAAAGGCAAAGTGCTTCTGTGGGGTTTGGTGGGATGGTGTGAAATGCATTTCTTCTTTGTACTTTCAAGACTCTTTGGGAACAATTTTCTGGCACCTGTCACATTCTCTCCCTCACCTTTCTCTTACCCACAACCAGCTCATCACCCACAGAGGTCCACCTGCCACGCACATCCCCCCACCTTCTGACCACCACAGCCTGTCTCTGCTTCACTTTGCGCCTTACCGACTAATATTGAGGGTCCTGGCCATCTCTTGGCCTGATCTCTCCTTTTCTAGACCAGGAAACCCCACTGTGGAAGTAAATAGTCGGCTGTCCCCAAGGTCAGTGGTGAACATTGGTTGAGCAGGCAGAAGGCTCTTCTCCCCAGCCTTGCACATCATTAAACATTTATCGAGCTTGTGCGTCTGGCCAGACCCATTTCTGTGTGAGACCCAACAGGAACGGGAGAGATGGTGCAGCAGGGAAGACAGCAGCCTTGTGTGTGTGGGGGGGGGGGGCGTGGTGAGGCAGCATGTGTGTGAGCACTCTGGCCCTACCCCAGTTCGATTTCCAGCACAAATGGATGATTCCCTGAGCACTACGGAAGTATCACTTCTGAGCTTAGATTTTAGGAAACAGCCCACAGAGCGGGGTGTGGCCTCCAAACAAAAACAAACTAAAAAATTGAAATGCAAAGATGTCCCGAGAGACAGTACAAAGGTTAAGGTTTTGGTCTGGCTTGCAGCTGAGTTTGAGCCCCCCCATCCCATAGGGTCCCTGGAGCTCCACCAGGAATGATCCTTGAGTGCAAAGCCAAGAGTCAGCCCTGAGCCCAGTCAGGGCATGGCCCAAAAACAAACAAAAAATACTTCTCCCAAGTACACAAGGTGTATTAATATTGTCTAGTGGAATGTATCATGCTAGTCAGAACTTACCTAGTAGGTCAGCAGCTGTAGGTTCCACCCTTTGGGTTATCTTTGAGGTTGGGTTAGTGTTGTCTCACTGGGGGCTCCCTAGAGGAGGGGTACTGGGTATACACTATCAATGCTTGCTCTGTCTCAGGGACCCCAGCCTGGTGGCTGCCTTTGCCTCCAGGTGCGTGCATGTCCCCCACAGCTGACACAGACACAGAACAAGGTACGATGGCATTCACCTTACCCAGGGGTCCTCAAACTTTTTAAACAGGGGGCCAGTTCACTGTCCCTCAGACCATTGGAGGGTCTGCCTATAGTAAAAACAAAACTTATGAACGAATTCTTATGCACACTGCATATATCTTATTTTGCAATGAAGAAACAAAACAGATACAAATACAATATGTGGCCCGAGGGCCATAGTTGGAGGACAATTGATCCTTACCTGTGCCCTAAAAACCAACCAGTCAGATGCTGGAGCCATTGCTTAGTGGGAAGGGTACTACCTTGCATGCAGCCGACCCAGGTTAGAAATCTATCATCCTGTAGGGCCTCTGAGCACCACCAGGAGTGACTCCTGAGGGCAGAGCCAGGAATCAGCCCCAAAACAAAAACAAACCCACCACCCAAAGCTAGGCCTAGGATGCGGCATCCACACGTGCAGCCTGTGCCATTCCCAGAGCTTTTCACTGAGGAACTGGTAGGCGACATTCCCCCCAAAAGCTCCCACTTAGCTCCACTTTCCCTCCCTGTGAAGCCTGAGCATCGGACACAGGTTGGGGGGCTTCTAGTCCAGCCCTGGGTGTCCCTCAGAATAGCTGCATCAGGGACAACTCCCACCATGGGGTTCATACCAGAAGCAAGCCAGTAGGGCATTGGGGACAGAGTCTGCCCTCGTGGACTGAAATGCCAGGAGGCCCTGAGCTCAGGTAGGTGGCACTGGCCTCACTGCATGGACGAGGCTGCCTCAGCTGCATGGACATCAGGGCCATTGACCAGCCTCCATCGCCATGTCCCCAAGCCAAGCCACAGGGAGCACAGGCTGGGCTTTATGTGCAGGATTGCATGAGTGATCCTGGGACCTCCAAGATGAGTAAGGTGGCAGCAAAGTACTCTGCAAATCCCAGAATCTAACTCTCTGTCTACCATTTCTGGAAACCTGAGGCTTCTCTTTTTTATGCAGAATAAGCACCCATCAAAATACATCAGAGCTGTTTCCTGGTGCCCTGAGGGTCTGATGGGACTGGGTGGCATTGGTTGGAACTGGGACTGACCAGAAGGATCCTCTGAATTGAGGTGGCCCACCCATTCCCCCACAGCTGTCTGACTACCCTCCCCCATTGTCTCTGCTATTCTTTTATTGGTTTTTGTTTTTGGGCCACACCTGGTAGTGCTCAGGGGTTACCCCTGGCTCTGTGCTCAGAAATTGCTTCTGGCAGGCTCAGGGGACTATTTTGGATTCCAGGAATCAAACCCAGGCCTGTCCTGGGTCAGCCACATGCAAGGCAAACACTCTATTGCTGTGCTCTGTCTCCAGCCCCTATCTCTGCTTTTCAGTCTCACAAACCTGTCTGGTGAGCAGATACAGGAGACCAACCTGCCAGGGGGTGGACCCTGCCAAGTCTTTAGAGATGGGCCTGAGAGAGTGACAGGACAGCAGAAGGACACTCACCTTACATGCGGCCAACCCAGGAGCTTCAATCCCAGTTCTCACATAGAGTTCCCCCAAGCCCCAAGCCAGAACTGACACATGAGCATAAAGCTAGGAGCCAGCCTTGAGCACCGACAATCCAAAAGAACCAAACAAAACCAACCATACTTATCCCAGTGGCCAGCAAGAAAGGCCCCGTGCTGGCCTGGGACCCTGAGGGCACACTCTGGCCTTCTGTTTCTGGAGAGATGTACTTTGCTGACTTCTGACCCTTCTGGATTCCTGCAAGTGATGGACAGACCTGGTTTGAGTTAGGTGGTCTGGGGCAGGGCTGTGCAGGATCCGAACCCTCCTCTCCTCGGCCTCCATTTGTGGGTGTCTCCTGGCGTGAGGGTCATGATAATGCAGCTGGTCTCAAGGTCAGTGGAGGGATGGCTTCTGACTGTGCCACTAAAGTGGATGGCACTGGGGACAACTTGGTACCTGGCACAGCTCATATGGTGGTGATGGCCATGGGTACCACAGGATATGATGGAAGAGGACAGTCCCTCACAACTCCCTTCCAGAGAGGTGGCTAAGCTGGCCTAGGGCTCCCTCCTCTGGTGCCCCCTTGCCTGTCATCCCCCCCCCCCTTCATTCCACTGGCTTTGCTTCCTGGGTGAGCCCCTTAGCAGGAGATATCCCTGTTGTTGCTATTTTGGGGATACCCCCTGCCCTCTGCCCCTGTGTGGCCACTCTCTGCACATGGTGTTCAGGGTCCTGATTTCTTGGATTCGAGGAGTGGGCTCTGGAGAAGAGTCTCCCTCAGCCATCAGCTCTTGTCCCTGCCTTCCTTTCTATCTGGGGGCCTCCCCAGGCTCTAAGGACCCAGAGGCACCCCAGCTTGGAAGCAGGCTAGCCCTCCAGATTGGGGAACTGAGAACAAGAAGGAGAGGAAGGAAGGAAGAGGCCTGCAGGCCCCACCATACCTGCATCTCCCACCCTGCCTGGCCCCCTGAGCCTGCTCCCTGGGACTGCTGCTATAGAGTCGGGAAGCCCTGGAAGTGCAATGAGGGCTCAGCTTCCCCCTGCCCCCTCCCCTCAGAATATGGTCCCCAGTTGCCCCTGGTCACCAACTCTGCCCCTATGGCCCAGCACCCCAAACAGTGACTGCAGGGGCCAGGAGGACAGCTAAAAGGAGCAGAGCAGAGCACTTTTGGTGTGCAGGAGGGAGCCCCAAGTGTGGTTCTCAGCACCACGTTCTGAGCACTATAACCAGATTTTGACCAGAGATGTCTTTATGGAAGGAAGGGAGGGAGGGAGGGAGGGAGGAAGGAAGGAGGGAGGGAGGGAGGAGGGAGGGAGGGAGGGAGGGAGGGAGGAAGGAAGGAAGGAAGGAAGGAAGGAAGGAAGGAAGGAAGGAAGGAAGGAAGGAAGGAAGGTTGCACCAGACATTCTTCAAGCCCAGGGCCCCCCTGGAGCCTGAGGGAGGTCGTGCTGGTGGCCCCTGGGCTGGCCCCTGTGAGGATTGGGTTCTGGATGTAAGGAAGATATTGGACAGACAGTCTGGGCAGGGCCCCATCCATGGAGGGGTAGAAGGTGTGTTTCAGAGGCTGTTTTGGAAGGAGCTCAGGGAGATACATGTGCATACAAAGGTCTTGAGGCAGGTCCTGGACCATCCTGAGAGGCTGGAGAGGATGGAAAAAGGAGTCATGAAAGGCAGGGGTTGGGTTCGGATTTCAGGAGCACTAGAGATTAGAGTAAAATTTAGCCACGTGGAAGCTTCTGGAAGGTTGGAATGGAAGGACCAAGACTGTCCTCTGTGCCCTTGGAGAACCTTTCACTTCATAGGACTCTCAGAGGCAAAGGCTGCCACAGAGCAGCTGTGGGTGGGGGTTGGGGGGCCACTAGCCTCTAGGACCCCCCATGTGTGGTGGAAGTTTGTGAGCTAGGCCCAGTGTTGGCTGTGTTTGACCAGGTCTGGAAGCTTCTGGCCGGAAACATTGAATGGCTGCTCCTCCCTCTATAGCCTCTGCAGAGTTACGGGGGTGGGGGGGGACCCCAGCCGCTTCCTCCCTCCTCCCGCCTCCCTCTTCCCTCCCCACCACACTGTCACGAGGTGCTGGGACCATCCAGGCTTCCTCATTCCTGGTCTACGTGGGCGATTTTGCTGCTTTGCCTTTGGAATCCATGTGGCTGTTAAATTCACTCCTCACACTTTTGTGTCCTTCAGACACTCATGTTTTCTATCCTCCTGGGTGTGGCCTTGTCCTGTGTTACATTCTCTACCCCCGTGGCTCATTCTGGTAAACTTTTATGCATCCCTTGGAGCCTTGCTACCACTGCCATCCTGACTCTGAAGCACTGGGGGTTTCTTCCACCACTGAAAATCCTTCCCACATGCCATTGCTTGGGGTCAGTGTGGGGCCTCCCTCCTGCCCCATTTGTCTACCTTGTTTCAGTCTGGCTGAGAACTGGCACAGAGGCAGGACGAACATTCCCATCTGCAGTGGGCACAAGAACGTCCAGTTCTGCTACTTCCTCTGAGGTGCCACGGGCCACTCAACACTGGGCTTGTGTGGACAGAGCCAGTCCCGGGCTCTACTTAATGTGAGAACACTCAATCCCCAGAGCCATTCTATGCTTCTGGTCTCTGTTTCTGTCTCGAGAACAGCCAGGCCAGAAGTCTTAGGCCCTTGCTCTGGACACTGGGCAGCTCCAGGCCCTGAAGCAAGAGGCTGTAAGCTTGTAGGTATCTGTGGGGGCAGCTAAAGACCTGATGCTGAGTGGGCCCTACTGTCCCACCCTGGGCAACTCCTTTACTCACCTTGAATTGAAGGGTGCTTGGGTGCATCCTATAACCCTGCTGAGTACAACCCTAGGGCTTACTCCTGTCTATGCTCAGGGGTCACTCTTGGCTCAGTGTTTAAGTATCATGCCTGGGAGGCTTCGGGGACTTTCTTGGGTGCTTTTGTGCTCTCTCTCTCTCTCTCTCTCTCTCTCTCTCTCTCTCTCTCTCTCTCTCTCTCTCTCTCTCTCTCTCTCTCTCTCTCTCTCCCTTTCCCTCTCCCTCTCTCCCTCTCCCTCTCTCTCTCTCTCTCTCTCTCTCTCTCTCTCTCACCTTCTTTTCTTTCTCTTTTTTCTTGTTTGTTTTTTGGGGTCACAACCAGCAGTGGTCAGGGGTTACTCCTGATTGCACTTGGGAATGACTCCTAGTTTGCTTGGGGCACCCTATGGAATGCCATGGTTTGAACCCAGGTTGGCCGCTTACAAGACAAATACCCTACCCATTGTGCTATGGCTCTGAGGACACTCCCCCCCCCCCCAACACACACACCCCAGGGTTGTTTTCTAGGCCTTGGCCAGTGTCTGTCCCAGAACAAGCACTGCCTTTGGCTTCCTCATGTTTCTCCATTTCAGAAGCTCTTTCTCCCGGCCTGGACACTATAGAGAAAGTCATCCTCCGTTTCCCAGGCTAGAGAAGACAGGCCTTTTGGTAAACACTCAGCCCAGTGTTCTCTGCTTGTTTCCTGCACTAGATTTGTTTTGTTTTGTATTTTGGGTCACTCAACTGTCCTCAGGGCTGACTCCTGGCTCTGTGCTCAGGGTATATGATGGGTTGCTGAGGATCAGACCTGGGTGGGCCATGAGTATGACAAGTGCCCTCCCCACTGTCCTATCTCCCCAGTGCATTGTGAACTAGATTTGACCTGTCCTTTCTCCCAGGTCTTTAATGCAGTGTCTCCTGGGACCTGCTTGGGAGACCCCGTGTCTGAGGTGTGCCCTGGTGTGTGTTGTGTGTTGTGCACTGCACAGCATCATTCACATGAGGTCCCCAGAGACTAAAGATATTTCTGCAGGGTTTTGGCAAGTCCCCATCAGGATGCAGCATGTTTGCTGTTAGTCCTCGGCCCTGTTAGAAATGATATCAGTTCATTCCCTGTCCTGGGAGAGGCAGTCCCCTGCTCCACCTCCAGAATGTTCCAGAAACCAGCCCCACTTTCTCCTCAGGTGTCAGTCACTGTTTTGCTTCCTTTCTCCTCGTTTCAGTCATAGGATCACAGGTGGCATCTGACAAAAGCCACCTCTGGTCTTGTTACTATCTCTGCTCTGCTTCAAAACAAAACCAGACCGGAGTGACAGCACAGCCAGGAGGCTGATTGCCTTGCATGTGGCCAATCTGGGTTCAATTCCCAGCATCGCATACGGTCCCCTGAGTCTGCTAGAACTCTGCTAGCACAGAGACAGAATCCCCTGAGCAATGTGGATTGTGCTCCTCTTCCAAAAAAAAAAATTAATTAATTAAAAAAAAAACAAAACAAAAACTGCCTCTGGTTTCTTTCCATCTCCCTCCAGCCCGGGCTGAACTTCTATGCTGTGAGCTCCAAGATGCTCTCCTTTTCTCTTGCTGGGTTTCTTCACAGCACTGATGAGGCAGGATTAAGGGGTCCTTCCTCCTGACACCCAGCCCATGCACTGCAGCTAGCAAACATTCCAGAAGAAAGCTTGCCAACTCAAAAATGAGATAGATAAAGGCTACAATTTCTAGTGGTTTCAATGGAAAGAACTAAGTATCTGGATACATACATTTACATTTGTATTACATTGTGTATTAACACTATTAACACTGTATATTGTATCCGTGCAACATGTACTTTGTATAGCCAGGGCAGGGTACTTTGGTGTCTGGGTACTTTGAAACCATACACACACACACACACACACACACACACACACACACACACACACACACACACACACACACACACACACTCACACACACGGCCCAAGTGATAGCCCAGCCGGTCTGGCATACACTTTGCATGATGCTAACCTGCATCTGTCCCAGTAACCTCTCTGGTCCCTGGAGCTCTGCCAGGAGTGTGTCCTGAGCCCAGATCCAGGGCAAAGTCTTGATCAAGCATTACAAGGTATGACCTGAATCAAGAAGGAAGGAAGAGTGAGCCCCCTCAGAGTCTGTTCTCACTGTCGGACACTGGGTGCACCCCCCAGCACTTCCTGGTTCTGCCAGGGTGTCAGGGCATGCCAACACCCCCAGCAGCCCAGCTGTCCCAGCCCGATAGTGCCTGAGACTCAGTGATTGAACTGCCACCCTCCTTCACACAGCCTGAGAGGGATGGCACAGACAGGGTCCTCCTAGGCAAGGCTCTGTAGACCTGGGTGTGGGTCGCTTCCATCCAACCTGTCTGTGCCTCCATGCTGGGAGCTGGAGGGCCCTTTTTTCAGCCTGTAGGCATGTCCTGCTTAGAGGTGTGGGTGGCATTAAAGAGCTGGAAGTCTCCAGGTGCCAGGGCCAGCTTTTGGGGGGGAACCCATGTTCTCTGCCTGCAGCCTAGGAGCTGAAGGCTGCTAATTAATTAATAGACACCGCCTGAGGCAGGGCATGGGGCCCCAAGGTGCCCTCTGTACCAGCCACCAGCCCTTTGGTCTCACTGGAGTGGCCATGACCCTGCCAGCTGGCATGTCTTTCTGGTGGTTCCTGCTGCTCCAAGGAGCAGAGTGGTCCAGCACCCATGGTACATCTGGCCTCTCCCACCTGGATTCTTGTTGTTTTGGGGGCCACACCCAGTGGTGCCCACATATTACTCCTGGATCTATGCTCGGGTTATTCCTGGCTCTGTACACAGAGATCACTCCTAGCAGGCTTGGGAGACACTATGAGATGCCGGTGATCGAACATGGGTTGGCCTTGTGCAAGGCAAATGCCTCTGCACTGTGCTATTGCTCCAGCCCACTAACACTTGGTTGTTTTGTTTTAATCTGTGCTTGTTGGTGCAAACATGTTTCCCGTGGAACTGACCCTCTGGCCCAGAGACTCTTGTGTATAGCTCAAGGCTGGAGCACCGGCAAGTCCACCTTGAAGGGTCTCTGCCTTCCAGTGGGGCATCTTTTGGAGTACCATATTTGCCGGCGTATAAGATGACTGGGCGTATAAGACGACCCCCTAATTTTGCAGTTAAAACATAGGTTTAGGCCTATATTCGCTGTATCAGACAGGTTCCTGTGCTGCAACTGTATGTACCACAGTGAGCCAATCACAACAAGCAAAGGTTATACTGTAATAGACTTCCTCTCTGACTCTGGCCAATCTGAGCAGGCTTTTGACAGTGTAGATTCGGGTCCATAACATTGTCTAGTTTGCATGCATCAAAAGCCTGCTTGGATTGGCTGAGTTAGAGAGGCGGTCCGAGCAGCCTTGCAGTGATTGGTGCAGGATCGAATTGGAAAATTCGTTTTGTGGCACTATTCAGACAATTTTCGTTTAGCGGCATATTGAAACATTTTTCGGGATATACTCGGCGTATAAGACGACCCCGATTTTCAGTTGACTTTGTTTCAAAAGTCGTCTTATACGCCGGAAAATACAGTATGTGCAAGTAGAGTGAGAGGGGCTAGGTTGCAGAGAGAGCCCTGGAAACTGGAGAGCCAATGGCTCTGGAATGAACTAGTTGAACAAGACTCTTCCCTACTGGAACTCCCCTGCTCCTTCCAGCAAACCTTCCCCCCCCCCCCCCAAACCCTGGAAGCTCTCACCTGGGGCTGCACAGGAATTAAAAAGAAATCTGGCCCGTGGGCTGCTGGGGAGTTAGTGTTGTGCTCCCTAAATATGGGCCTTACACGGGCCTTGTCTGTCTGCAAGAGAGACACGACACTCCAGCTTTACATGCTACAATGAGCCTCACCCTTGTCCAGAGGCGGGACCCTAGCAGCTCCGGGAATTGGGAGGGGAACCAATGGTCATCTCAGGATCAGGCCTGGCCCCCCACCCCACCCTGCCACACATATTCCAAGCATCCACACACTTGGCTCTGCATTTCCAAAGAAAGGCTACACTGCAGCGATGGGAGGAGTCCCCGAGTGTAATTTTATGTTTGTGCTTCTCCTTTCAGGCTGTCGTGGTGAATCTGTTTTGCTGGCCACTTTGTGAATCATTAGACAGGATGAAGCCTTTTATCAGCCTGGAAGGGTCAGGAAGGGTTGGGTGTCTACCCTCCTGCTTACTCCTTCTGCTCACTGTCTAAGTGGGGCTCAGGAAAGGATGAGCTACCCATCTACAGGTGGTAAAACAAGCACGGGGGTGGGGGCATCTTTCTTTATTTGGTTTTGGTGTTTGTTTTTGGACCACTCTTGGAGGTGCTCAGGACTGACTCCCGGCTCTGTGCTCAGGAATTGCTCCTAGCAATGTTTGGGTAACCGGAGATACCAAGGATTGAACCTGGGTTGGCCGTGTGCAAGGCAGACAGCCTCCCCACTGTGCATTCACTCTTGGTCCTGGGGGCAGCTGGAAGGGCTCTGTCTTCCTGGGGTCGGAAGATATTTTCCCCTTTCTCCCAAGAGCCTGGGACCCCATCACAGGCAGGAGCATGCATGCAGACCTCAGAGACTGGCTGGGGAGAAACAGGGAAGGCCAAGACCAAGTGAGCTGCCTGTGAGAGGGTCCTTCTGCCTCTTCCCTGGCCCACAGGGACTCACCCTAAGAGGGGGTGATGGAGCCATGTCAGGCATGTGGCTGGAGCCCTGCTCTGGCTTTTCTCTGGAGAAGCTCAGGCCTCGCCCACCACAGGCCTCGGGAACAATGGAGCTGTTGGAGAGAGGGTCCAGCCGCAGACAGTGGCTGCGCCTGCCGGATGGCCGCCAGCATGGGCAGCCTTGCCAGGACAGGCCCATCTGGAAGGAGAGAGAGGAGAGGAAAGGAGAGGAGGAGAGAGGATAGGAGGGAGGAGAGAGGAGAAAGGAAAGTGGGAGAAGAGAGAGGAGGAGAGGGAGAGAGGAGAGGATAGGAGGAAGAAGGGTTGAGAGGGGAGAGGAGGAGGGAAGTGAGCAAGGGGAGAACCCACCCATCAGCCCAGGCCCTGGGGTTTGGACTCTTGTTACTTTTTAGGTGGGGGGCCCTGTTCCAGTCTGGGCCTCTGGGTTAGCTCCTCTGTTGGTTTGGCTCCTCCCCCACTCTGACACCCCTCTATGACTCAGCCTTGTCCCTGCCTGTGACAGTGCTCCCCCCACTCTCTCCCTCACACCCGCCACCGCTGCCCTTTGCCATGCCCTTGGAGGGTCAGTCAGCCCCACCATGTCTTAGAGAAGCTGCCAGGGCCTCTTCAGTGTGGGGCCCAGTGCTCAGCACATAGCGAACTCCCTGGCCAAAACCTGCCTGGGCACCTTCCTTGAGCCCCCCCTATTGCTCCCGGGGCCCAGTGCAGGGGAGAGGAGAGAGGAGCTGGCTCTGTCACCTATGTAGTGGGGAAGCACCCAGCTCTCATTTGGAGGCAGAGCTGGGCCCAGTGCACAGATGTTCCTCCTGGCTTAGTTTAGGGAACCCTCTTGGCAGGGACCAGGGACCAGTGCTGGGGATCAAACCCAAGCAAAGACTCCTGAGACTGTGACTTTGGGACTTTCTCCTGAGTTTCTTCCAAGTCCAAGTCAAAATTGCAAAGGAAGTTTTGCAGTCTTGAACTGTCTCAACTGAAGTCAGCAAGGTGAGCCAAGACTTGTTTCAGGTGGTAGAAGGTGAGAAGGGACTGAAGCAGTCAGGGAGACCTCCCAGGAGAGGTGCTGTGGGACCAGCTCTGAGGAGAGGGGTAGGTAGGGAGTTTTGATCCAGCTTCTCCTGCTTGTGGCTCCATCTAAAAAGTGGAAGCAGGGGCCGGAGAGATAGCATGGAGGTAAGGCATTTGCCGTTTATGCAGAAGGTCATCAGTTCAAATCCAGCTTCCCATATGGTCCCCCAGGCCTGCCAGGAGCAATTTCTGAGTATGGAGTCAGGAGTTTCCCCTGAGCACAAAAACCACAAAAAAAAAAAAAAAAAAAAAGTGGAAGCAAGGCTCAGTTGCCCAGCGGGGGCTGATTCTGTCCCTTATCCCTGTCCCCACTCACTGGGGACAATGGGTGCCGACCTTTGCATGCTCTTGGGGGGAAAGAGGCTACCTCTGTCCTTGGCTCAGGGACACCTAAAGACCATGTTGCTACTAGCCTAGTGCTATGTGACCTTGTCCCGTCCCTTTTCCTCCTCCTGTTTTCCCCTCTGTTGGGCTGGTCCCTGATTTGCTGGGGAATGATGTTTTCAACATGAGATGATGCTCACTGGGTAATGGTGCTCCTGGTGCGGTACCCACGCACCCTTGGTGCACCCCTATGGACTGGCCCCTCCACTCCCAAGGGCAGCAGCACACCAACATCTGGTAGAGAATGAAGAATGTATGCCCTTGGCGGTACCTGAGTGCTGCTGACACCCACTTTTGCCCTGCTCCTGAGCATCTTTTTTGGGGGGAGATGACCAGCAGGATTAGAGCCCAGAGGCCCCAGCCTGAGCAACCCCAATTTGAGTGCCAAATGCGTAGCCCCGTGCCCTGGCAGAGGAGAGCCTTGGTTCACCCCTTTTGGACTGGGCTGTGCTTTCAGGGCACACTGATGTCTTCTGTTGCAGGAACCCTGAGAGAGTCAAGGGTTTGGGAGAGGAGAGACAGGAAATGCAGAGGGGAGGATTGGGGTGGAGGGAGAAAGAGAGACAGAGACAGAAGAGAGAGGAAAGAGACAAAGAGACAGAGAGAGGGGAGAGAGACAGAAGAGACTCTGCCTCAAAACTACTGATAGTGAGGCTGAGGGACCCCACAGAGGAAGTGTGGGATTTTTCTGTAGATGGGAACAGGGAGAGGACTAGGTTGGAGGACTAAACTGGATAGAACTCACCACTGGTGTGTTCAGGAGACTTTCAAGATCTCCTAATGTGCATGCATTATCTCAAGTGACTCCTAAGGAGCCCCAGGAGAAGAAGCTCTGCCCCGTGAACTCTCACACAAATCAGGCAGGGAGAGAAGCAGTCGGGGGTTGGGCTCGAACCTAGGCCAGATCTGACCTTCTGGGCCCTGCCCAGCATCTGAGCATGTGTGTGATGTGCTTCCTCTTTCTAGGAGGTGGGGGGTGGCTGTACTCACTGTGTTAAGGAAATAAAAAGAGCCCGTTTAGGGTGATCTTATCAGCTTGACTGAGCAGGTTTGACTTACAGGAAGAAGCCAGTTTGCATTTGGGGAAAGCTCAGAGTGTCATGCGCTGAGCACTCTGGGAACATTTATAAATAAACAGCGACCCGGGCATTGTGCATCCCCAGTGTACAATGTGGGGCTGGGCTGGACACCACCACCTCCTGCGCACGTCACCACTGCCCTTTGCACAGACAGGGCCTGATTGAGCAAGAGCACAGCCACGAATGCCAAGGCACCAGGTTCTGACTGGCTGGAGTGTCCTGCTGTGGCCCTGCCTGTGCTTTGTGGCCACTGGTTTGGGACCAGGGGCCGGGCTGAGGGGTGTTTGCCTAGTGAGCACCTCGGAAGGTTCTGGATTGCCCCAACTGGAAGGGAGGTGTTCACAGGGCTTTTCAGGATCTCAAGCTGCACAACACTTGCCAGACAAACTCTGGAGCCAGGTCCAAGCTGGCAGGTGGTGGGCATACAGGCAAGCAGACGGTGGGCATGCGTACAGGCAGGTGGGGACACAGGTAACCAGGTGAAGTCAGGCATGTTGGCAGGCGGGCAACACAGCAGGTGAGCACACAGGCAAGCAGGCTGTGGTCAGGCACACTGAGGGCGGGCATGCACATAGGCAGGCGAGCATGAACACAGGCAGGCAGGCAGGCACGCACACACACAGGCCCTTGCAGTTTCTGGAGATCCAGCGTCCTTGGCTGCAAAGTGGGCTGTGCTGGCTTCCTGGGTTATTTTGAGCCATGAGTACCTTATCGTTTGGCCCTGCCCTACCCTGCCCTGCTCTGCCCTGCCCTGCGAGGGCTGTGTGATTTTTGGACGTGCCCAAGTCCTCCCTGAACCCTTTCTTTGCTCTGTGGGGAGAATTGGGGGGCTGGAAGCCAGTAGTAAACTCGATCAAGCTGGAAGCTGGCCAGCGGGGATATGGCCCAGCCCTCTAAGAATGGAAACTTTGGGCTTTGGACATCACTGAGTTCATGCCAGCCCCTTCGCATATGGGTCCTCATCTGCACAAGCATGAAGAGGGGAAAAGAGGTGGCTGGGACTGATAGTGACTGCTTAGGCATAGCAAGTACTCTCCAATCCAGAAACCAGTGTGAGTTTTTTTGGAGTGGGGGACCTGCCTTCAGGTAGTTGCTGAGTCAGGTGTGCTGGCTTCTGCCCAGGGACTTTAGAGTAAAAGGAGTAACTGGGTCCACCCCAGCGAGTCCCTCAGAGCTGCCAGGGCTGACCCTGCTCACCTATCCCAGACAAGGCGGCTGCTCAGTGTCACCTTCTGAGGGAGAGAAAGGAAGTAGAGGAAACCTGCGTGCGAGGATACATGGTCTGGGCTTGGGGAGCACTTCAGGCAGGAAGTGGGATGGAACAGACTTGGAATGTTCTAGATAGGACTTTGAATAGCAGGGGCTGTGGCCTGAGATGGTGAGGCCCGGGCACCTTTTCCTTCTAGTCAGGAGCAGATCCAGAGCTACCTGGTCCAGGACTGACCAGGGCCCCTCTTTGCTCTGACATCCCTCCCGCATCTGCTCCCTGCTCAGGACGAAGTGAGGCATTTGCCACCTCTGTCCTCCGGCTTCTCTCTCACTCATACCTGGAACCGGGGTTCAACCCTCACCGCTGTCATGGGAACAAGGCAGAGGCGGGCAAGGGTCCAGGGCCAGGCCGGGTCCTCCTTGATTTATTCTGGTCCTTTCTTCCATACTCGGGTGGCCTGGAGTGAAATGTGAAGAACTCGAGATAATAATAAAATCAATGGGACTGTTTCCCCAGTAATTCTCGGGCCTGATGCATCATTAATGTTGGTAATACAGTGCCTGTCAGATCACAAACTTCTCAATAACTGTGCAGCTGGCAGGCTCTGATAGAAATTGGAGGCCAGCGGAGAATGAGATTTGGGGCCTTTGATATACGGGCTGTCAGCAGCGTGCTGAAGTTTTTATCAATTTCTGTCACTTTGGGCTTTGGGACTTACGACACATGTGGTCTTCACGGCATCTCTCCCCTCCACCCACGAGGGTGCCCCCCGGCCCGGCCCCACAGTGTGAGAGACGGAACTTCTCTTCCAGACCACTCGTTGATCTAGATTCTAGAACCTTCCACAGGGAATCATGAGCAGCTTTCCAGGCTTGAGGGCTGGATCGAGGGGGCCTGAGCTCTTTAGCCCTCTCTGAGCATCTGCTGAGGTCTCTGTGCTTTCACCCTCCTGAGCACTTTGTCCTCTGTGAGCTTTGTGGGGTCCTAAGAATAGGGGGGGAGACTAAGAGTCTTATAGGTGTCTTTTCTTCCTGGGGTTGGGGGAGCTGGTCCAGGCAGGGTCACTCTGTCTCCCTTGGCTGTACCTTCTTAGGACTCTTTTATTAGCCTGCCATATAGGAGCATTGGGGGGGGGGGGGATGGTCCTGGGGGACCCAGATGCTAGCTGACTCTGCAAAAAGGGGACAATGGGGGAGAGAGTTTAGTGAGGACCTGCTTATGTCCCTGAGGATCTTACATTCCTTCATTCATCTGTCAGTTGGTAAATTAAGGCAATTTAAGGGTTCAATCTTCAGCATCCCATAGGGTCTCCTGAAAACCGCCAGGATTCCTGAACACAGAGCCAGGAGTAACTCAAGCATTGCTGGGTGTGGCCCCAAAACAGAAACAAACAAAAAAGAAGCAGCAGTGGGCTGAGGAGCAACAAGGCAGCTATGATTTGTGCAATGCAGTAGAGGCCCCTATGGGGCCCTCGTGTGGGGCTCCTGTTGGTGCTGTGGTGTCGGGTATTTCACATGTGAGGGGTCCCCACAGGGCAGGCAGCTGGTTGGACTCATGGATGTGACTGGGTGACAGTGAGGCATGGCACAGAGGAAGTCCTGAGTCAACCCTGCAGGTGGGGTGGTGGTCTAAGTTGCAGGGACTGAGACTCTCCAAGGCTCCTGTGGAGAAAGGGGAGAAAACTGCAGTCTGGTGGGCCAGGCTGGGGCACAGGGGGCTTCGGGCTCAGGCCTCAGTTCCAGAGTGGGACATCCCATTTCTAAAGTCCATCTAAGTGACCAGTGATTGAGAGTTGAGCTAGGCAGGTGACAGTGTACTGGCCCCACGCCCTGTTTCCAACATAGACCTCCTATCCCAGAGTATGCGCCCTACTTTACATGGTCCCCAGACATACAGCCACGCTCACATAGTCACCACTGACATGGTGAGAGTCAGAGTAATGCACAGTCACACAGACGCAGTGGCACCTGGAATCATACTCACAGACACAGTCATAATCAGACACAGTGACACCAGAGTCAACATGGTCACAGTCACAGTGAGACCCAGAACCACACTTGCTCACATAGTCACACACAGTCAGACCTGAGGTCACACAGTCATTCATACACAGACACCCAGAGTCACACCCACCCACCCACACAGTCTCCCACATATTACACACTCAGACACATAG
Organism: Suncus etruscus; assembly: GCF_024139225.1. NCBI lineage: Eukaryota > Metazoa > Chordata > Mammalia > Eulipotyphla > Soricidae > Suncus > Suncus etruscus. Next base: position 47,120,856 of record NC_064862.1, on the reverse strand, counting down.
ACACGCTTACATACTTGCATACACTGAGATCCACCAGCCCTTAACAGGGGATGGAGGGATTCAGCATGAGGTCCAGAAACTTTCAGAACAGTATGAGGTGCCCCAGCTCAGCCCACAGGACACCGGGGAGCAGTAGCCTTCCCGGTCATAGTGACTGCTGGGCCTGTTGTCTTCTGCCCCCATGGGGTCTCCCTGCCTGGCACCCCAGCTGTATTCCGAATGCTGGGAAGATCCTGAAGGCTGAGTCTCTCCTGCTTGATTTTCCCTCAGCTGCAGGGGTGCTGGGAGGCCCCTGAAGGTCTGAGCCCCTTTGGCGGGAGACCGAGCCCAGCTCTGGCTGTGTCAACACGGTTATTTTTAGCCCGAGGCTGTGTGCAACAGCGTGACCCGCTGGTGGCCCAGCCCCCTCGCCCTCTCTGACAGGCCTCTTATGCTCCCACTGTCCCCGGTGCAGCGAAGCCGGGTGTGGGCAATTTTGGTGACATGGACCCAGACTAGCCCATCAGGGACAGGAAGTGGTTGAGAGCAGCCAAAGCAATGCTAAATGGAACCCCACGATCTCACGTCCTCTCCACCGGCATGCCCCTCAGCCCTGTGTCACCCAGGCTTTAGTCCAAATAAGTGGACAGCCTCATCTCTGTGCCTCTTGGCCTCTCTGGGCCTTTCCCAGGGACAAAGATCTCAGCCAGGGGAAGCACCAAGATGGAACACATGTGCTCAGTCTTTCACTTGACAAACATTACAGAGCATTGTTCTTAGGCTAGAGCTTTCATCACCCAGATGGAAATGAGGATCCAGCCTGGCAAGACTCAGGGAGGGTTCATGCAGCACTACTGGCTGCACCCCACACCTGAATGTCCCCCAACTTCTTTTCAGTGATGCCACTTCTCAGGGACTAAATTCATGGACATGGCCACATGAGGGAAGCAGCTCCTGAGTGGAGCTGAGCTTTCTGGAGATGCACCTGGGCCATGAAACTGGGACCTGGGGGTGCCTGGGTAGGCATGCCCACAGGAAATGTGACTTTTTGGAGAGTGGGGGTGACTTGGGCCCTGACCTCACAGCGTGGGTGAGCCCTGGGGGACACTGAAAACCTGCTTCTTTTCGTAATGGCTCCTCTCCTGGCCAACCAGGGCAGTTGGTCCCTCTTTTTTTTTTTCTTTTTTTTTTTGGTTTTTGGGCCACACCCAGTAACGCTCAGGGGTTACTCCTGGCTATGTGCTCAGAAGTTGCTCCTGGCTTGGGGGACCATATGGGACACCGGGGGATCGAACCTCGGTCCGTCCAAGGTTAGCGCAGGCAAGGCAGGCACCTTACCTTTAGCGCCACCGCTCGGCCCCAGTTGGTCCCTCTTGTCTGTCATCGTCTGCCTAGTCCCTGACAGTCCCTCAGAGGCAATTCCAGTGACCGGTGACCAAGCCTCTGGCCTTGGGGACTAGCCCAGCCTTGGGTCCCTAGCATCACCGAGAAGGAGGATGGTGCAGTTCAGCCCAGGGCCATGCCAAGCACCCTGAAGTGGTCAGTGCCAGGGCTGGTTTTCCAAAGAGAGAACTTGGCCTCCTCCAAACACTGTTGTGACTACTGCTTAGTGTGTGTGTGTGTGTGTGTATGTGTGTGTTGGATGTGTGTGTGTACTGATGTGACCACTGCTTAGTGTGTGTGTGTGTCTGTGTTGGGTGTGTGTGTGTGTGTACTCCTCTGGTTTTTCAAGCTGTGGTGGAAAGTGAGGAAAATAGCAGATGCTGTATCCATTTGCCACCAGACTGTCTTGAACTGCTATAAATATTTTCTAGAAAGATGAGTTCCCCAGCCCCGTGTGTTAGTTATCTCCTCCCGAGAAACCAATTCCCGAAAATGAAGACAAATCAGCTCGTAAATCAGCTGTTAACCTCAGGTGGAGGCACCGCGGTGGGTCAGCTCCACCGCTTCAAGAAGGGACCTTGCTGGCCTCAGGATGACTGCAGTGCAAAGGGACACGTGGAGCCTGTGGGCTGGGCCCTGGTCTCTCAGGCCTGGCCCCCTCGGACACCTGAACTTGTTTCCTCTCAGGCCCAGGTCTGATTTCTGCTCCCCTGGCCTTGTCACGGCTGTGTTCTTGCTTCCCAAGGTGGTTGTTGGGGTGCGTGGGGGTTACCAAGCTCCCAGCAGAACCACAGCTGGCCCCTCTAACTTCCTGCCTGCTCATAGTGCCAAGGACAGTCCCCCACTGTCCAGGACCCTGGGGGAAACAGCACCTTCAGCAGACGAGCTACACTAGGTGCCACTGTCAGGGCCACTCTTATTAACTCTTGACACTTGTTTTTATAGGAACTCTAATTTATCCTGCACTTAAGGTTCCACTATATTCTAAATGTTTTTTTATTATTGTTGTTCAAGAGGGCTGTATCTAGCTGTGCACTGGGCTTACTCCTGGTTCTGTGCTCAGAGATCACTCCAGCCAGGGCTCAGAAAGCCATATGGAGTACTGGGATTGAACCTGGTCAGTTGTGTGTAAGACTTAGTTTCTGTACTATCCTTCATTTAGAAGCATTTTAAATAAATTTCCTTATTTTGATTATTGGGCTATGCCTGGTCATGCCTCTGCATTCAGGAATTACTCCTGGCAGTGCTCAGTGGACCATGTGGGATGCTGAGGAAAGAACGTGGGTTGGCCACATTCAAGGCAAAAACCCTTCCTGTTATACTATCACTCTGGTCTTAAATGAATGTATTTTAGAAAACAGCAAATGGGTTTGAAGGAAACATAGAACAGTCTAGATGTAGCAGGAAAGGCCACATTCCACGGGATGGCAGGGATGTGAGGGGCTTCACTAGCTTGTGGCTGCCCTTTCCTGCCCATTGGTCCATTATTATATGGAATTAGCTCAGTGCAGAGCCAAGTATGGCCCTCCTGAAAGAACAACAATAATAAAAAGCATTTAAAATATAATGGAGGGGCAGAAAGTTCCCGAAGGATGCCTTGATGCACCTGTTTCCCAGTATGCTTACTGGCTGGAACACAGGGGCCTGAGTAGATGGCCTTTGAGACTCTCCCCTGATCCTGACAGAACCTGGCCATGCCCAGGAGGCTGTCATAGCTGCTGTAGTTTGCAGGCCAGGGGCTGCTCCACCAGACCCAACAGCTCCTAGCACTTTATGGGACACGAATTCCCACATCACACACTCAGTGTGGGATGGATTGGAAGTGGCTGCCTGTGGTGGCAGCAGGACACAAATCTGCCTTGCTGGGCCTCTGGAGCTAGAGCTTGTGGTATCTGGCCCCCTGCTGCACCCCCATCATGGAGTTTGGGGCCAGTGGGGTTGGCGGGAAACAGAGCCTCCCTGGATGCACCATGACCCAGAAGCTGGTTCTAAGTACTGGCAGCCAATCGTGAGCTCTGGCACCAGCTCCTGCCAGGTCACGCAGGGCTGCCTAGAGATGAGGGCACCGTGCCCACCGCAGCAGGCTATGGTGCCATAAAGCTCAGCTGCTGGTTCTTGCTGGGAAGCCCAACCCCCAACCCCACAAATCCAGGCCCTCCTGCACTTCTGCTGCTCAGTGAATCCTGCAAGCAAGCTTCTCCCACGGAGCTGGCACTCCCCATCCCACATCTTACATCCCAATCCCTCTGCTGAGGTCCTGAGCTGGCAGGAGATGTGCTCAAGGTCACAGTGTCGTTCGGGAGACCCTGCTCGGACCCATAGCCTAGTCCTCCTCACGTGCTCAGAAAGAGATTCCAAGGGCAGTCAGTCTGTCCTGCAGCCACGAGAAAATCCTTCATGGGCTTGTTCGGCAGAGTCTCTGTAGCCCTGTTTGGGTACTACTTGCAGCAGCTCCTTGATTGGTGGGCGTGTAGCAAGCAGCTTCCTGATTGGTGGGACTATACCTATACACAGGTCGGAATGAGCTCCTCATTTCTGCCACTTCTGGCCAGATGCTCACATCTCAGCACTCTCTGCCCTTCTCTAACATGGGCACAAATGCCATTGTGGGTCTGAGCTCTAGACTCTGGGCCCCCCACCCCCTGCTCATAGTTTCCTCTAAGACGGGCCCCAAGCGATGCTGGAAGGGCCCTCAGGAGAGCTCAGGGTCTGGAGAAGGTCCTGACTGTGAGAGTTGAGGGATGTGTTCATTGGGCATATGTGCAGCCGCCTGGTAGGAGGAGGTGCTGAAGCTGACCAGGAAGAGGCCTTGACTCTCAGGTCTTAGGCCCAGTCTCAGGGTCTGATTCCACAGGAGCAGCAGAATTGTACAGAGAAACTCTTTGGGGACAGTGCAGCAGGAAGGTCTGTGCTAGGCTCAGGCAGTGACACATACTGGTTCCCAGCGTGAGGAAACTGCCCCGTTCCACCTGAAGCCACCAAGAAGGTTTTTTATGTTTGGAGGAATGACCCTCCCCAGCGCATTGCACCTAGAGAAGCCAGCTGATGGGCTGGAGGCAACAGCCCAGCCCACTGAGCCCCCACATTCTGCCGCTGGGGCTCAACGCCCAGCTTTGCTCTCCCATCCCACTGCGAGCTGCAGATGGTCAAATTATTAATAGTCAGATTAATCAGCACCCTTGGAGGCATGTTTCCAGGGCCAAACCCACTGGACAGACAGGGTTCTCGGTGAGCAAAGGGAGGTGGCACAGAGGAGGTGCAATGGGACGTTACCCAGATTCCAACATCCAGTGTCCCTGCCCTGAGCCTGCATGCCATGGACCCTGGGGAGGCCTTCCAGGCTGAGCGTGGGTGGAAATTAATGGATGCCACACACAGGCACATGTGAACAGGCAGACACATACACTTGCACATGCACACAATCATGTACATGTAGTGACCAGAGGCCAAGCTGTTCCCTCTTCTCATTCTGCCACCAGTATGACACAAAGATACATGTGCCACACACAGGCACATGTGAACAGGCAGACACACACTTGCACATGCACACAATCATGTACATGTAGTGACCAGAGCCAAGCTGTTCTCTTTTCTCATCCTGCCACCTGTAAGACAAAGACATACACATGTACACACGGCCCCAGAAGTGGGTGCTGGGTATGGCCTGAATGTGGGGTGCCTTGAGCTGGGGCACAGCATCTCCTCTAGCCCCCCAGCTATTACTGAGCCTCAGCCCCTTCTTCCAACCTTACTCACAGGTCTCCCAGTTGCTGACGAGGGTCTGGGCAGCCTGATTCTGAGACTCTCATACAAGCATCACCAGCTGCCCATTTCCCTGTCTGGGACGCAGGAAAATGAGCATCTGCCTGCTGGTTGAGTGGACTAACATCTGGGGGTTCTTAGCACCCCTCCCTTGGGCCTGGGACTCGGTGTCTTCATCTCTTGCCTCTGCATCTCCCATCTTTGGAGCAGTCATGCTGTTGGGTGGCAGGTGGCAGCATCCATGAGCAGGCACTACAGAGCCCCACACAGCTCTCCTGCCTGTCCATATGCCCACCCTTGTGCCCTTTGTGGGAAAACTGTGTTGACATCACCTCAAAGGGTCTGTTGTTGTTGTTGTTGATTCTGTTTTGGGCCCCAATCTTATGTTATTCTTACCCGTGCTCAAGGAGACCAGATTCAGGGACCTCGAGACCTTGGGGGATCATGTGGCACCTACTTGGAATCGAACCTGGGCTGGGCATGTTAAACTTGTGCCCTCATCACTATATCATGTACCATGTCCTCAAGCGGTCTTTCTTAGCCACTATGCTATTAGTGCTAAAAACCCAAGAAGGTACTCTTTTTTTTGGGGGGGGGAGTGGGGTTGGGCCACACTCGGTGACGCTTAGGAGTTACTCCTGGCTATGCGCTCAGAAATCACTCCTGGGACACCAGGGGATCTAACCGCAGTCTGTCCTAGGCTAGCATGGGCAAGGCAGACGCCTAACCGCTTGCGCCATCACTCCAGCCCCAGTTTTTGTTTTTATTTTTTTATATTTTATTTTTTTTGGTTTTTGGGCCACACCCGGCTGTGCTCAGGGGTTACTCCTGGCTGTCTGCTCAGAAATAGCTCCTGGCAGGCACGGGGGACCATATGGGGCACCGGGATTGGAACCAACCACCTTTGGTCCTGGATCGGCTGCTTGCAAGGCAAATGCCGCTGTGCTATCTCTCCGGGCCCTGTTTTTATTTTTAATTTTAATTTTTAGCCAAACACATCGGTGCTCTGGTTACTCCTGGCTCTGCTCTCAAGAAAAACTCCTGCTTGTGGAATTCTATGGGGTGCTGAGGATCAAATCGGGGTCAGTTGCGTGCAAGGCAATTATCTTCATCACTGTGCTATCTGGCCCCTCACCTTTCAATTTTATCTTCACTTCTAAACTTCAGTTCCCAGCCAAGAAGCATCCAGGTCCTGCTTCAAGGCAGCTGGGGAAGGAGGGCAGGGGTCTGCAGAAAAAACCCTGGGCCCGCACCCTGCAGGACAACTCCCTGGGAAGGAAGCATCAGAGCAGAAGATACTTGTTCTAGGGAACGTGTAGTTGGACTCCATAGCTCCTGGAATACAGGGGCAAAGTTAGCAATGGCTTCTGCATTTGTCTCTTGGCTTCTCCCACTAGCTGACACCCTGAGTGGTGTCCCAAGGGCAACAGGAGTCTCCCAAGTTGGACAAGCTCCACCTCTGTGCCTTGCCTCAGGCCAGCTGCTGGGGTCCAAAAGGGGTGAGAGACCTCTCCTCCAGTGGAACATCACTGCAGAGCCGTGTTTGCTTCTGAGCTCAGGCCAGGCCTTCGCAGATCAGGGCAGTGTTGCCAGTGTCCATGGGTCATGGGGGCCAACATAGGCCTGAGGGGGGGGGGGGGAGAACATAGGTCACTGGGCAGGAGATGTCCCAGGACAAGTGCGAGGGCAAAGCATTGCTGGCATTTCTGGGCAGATGCCTGCTGTCTCCGGGACCCAGTGGCCATGTTGGCACTGTGGCCTTGCTTGTTGTCCAGTGGCCATGGTCTGAAGCAACAGATGGTTTCTAAGGGTGGGACCGGGCATCCTCAGGCCAGAGCTAGTGAGTCCACATGATCGGCACCTGCCCGAGACCTTGGTGCAAGCTCGAGACTCGGGAGTTAAAGGTTCATTCACAGCCAATTTCTGCTAGCCTTTGCCTGGGATTTCCCAAGCGGGGCCAATTCTCAACTCCAGGAGTTCTGGGAGAACAGACTGGCTGGTCTACTCAAAGCTGTAAAGGCCTGCACCACCATCCAGAGAATGAATGAATGAATGGCTTTTCCAGCAACAGCCATGCCGTGCCAGTGAGCTGTTCCCCGGGTGGCTGCCTTGTGTGTGTCCATAGTCGCCTTTTCTGCTCTCATGTGTCAAGTGTTGGCAGAAGGGTGTTTTTCTATCCATGCTGCTCCCCACGGTGAGCACATAGCAGCAGGGTACATGTGGGGGAAGGAGTATGGCATGGCTAGGCGGCAAAGACAGTGGCATGAGCAAAGTTCCTAGGGTACAAAGCCAGGAGGTAGCTTGAGGCAGTTGAGTGGTTCCATAGTTCGAGTGGATGCAGGTGAGAGGGAATCCATATGGGAGGGGGTGGATGAAAGCCTGAGAGGACCCAGGATTTGGTTGGCTGCTTCCTGCCTGGGCTATAATAACCCCAACCTTTAGATGTGGGGGGACTCAGTCCCTGATGTTTTTCTTTTATGGTTGGTTTGTTTTTAGGTCACACCTGCCAGTACTCAGGGCTTACTCCTGCCTCTCTTCTCAGGGACATCACGTGATCCTGGTAGGGCTTGGGAAGTCCTGGGACTCAAACCCTGTTTGACTATGGCTGAAGGAAGTAAGCACCCTAATGCCTGTGCTGTCTCTCAACACCCGCTGTTGAGTGCCTAGATTCTGCCAGGCTCTACATCTCTGTGCCTGTTCATGCCTCTGCCCAGCCCCACCATCCCCTTGTTGGGGTATCAGAAGGAGGAGGTGCATGTGACGATCCCCAGGAGGGTCATTCACCCCAAACCCAGTGCCAATGGCCAGCTGGGAGGGGCTGAGGACTGCCCTGCCACCCCGAGGCTCTGGCTGAGCTTGTGCTGTAGGCATGGGGATTGAGGAGTCGCCTGTCCCTGCCATCCTGTCTGGCCTTCACTCCCTTTCCGGGCCCCATGCAGACGGGCCAGCCCCCACTCTGAGAAGAGTGTTTCTTAGAACCCCTACCCGTCTTTTTTTTTTTTTTTTTTTTTTTGCTTTTGGGTCACACCTGGCAGTGCTCAGGGGTCAGTCCTGGCTCTAGGCTCAGAAATCACACCTGGCAGGCACAGGGGACCAAATGGGATGCCAGGAATCGAACCACCGTCCTTTGCATGAAAGGCAAAAGCCTTACCTCCATGCTCTCTCCAGCCCCCAAAATAAGTGGTTTGTTTTTTTATTTTTTGTTGTTGTTTTTGTTTTTGTTTTTCAGGCCACACCCGTTTGATGCTCAGAAATTGCCCCTGGCTTCGGGGGACCATATGGGACGCCCTGTGGTCTCGATCTTTCCTTGGCTAGTGCTTGCAAGGCAGACACCTTACCTCTAGCGCCACCTCGCCAGTCATCGTCGTCCCGTCCCGTCCCGTGTGTGTGTCCGTCCCCCCCCCCCCCCCCCCCGGTCTTTTCAACCCTACAGATTTTGCTACTTCTGGTGGTTCCTTGACAGCCACAGGGGTGGTGGGAAACACTGCTTCTCCCCCAGAATGTTTGCCTGTGGCGGCAGCTTCCCCGGGGATCGTCCTGTGAGCACTTAACAGCCTATTCTCCTCCTGGTGCCCTAGCCTGCTCCTGAAAGGCATTCAAGAATGTGGGCTCCGTGGGGCCCTGCTGCAGCCTTAGATGGCCCCTGGCTGCCGACCAGCTAGGCCGGATCAGGTAGCAGCACTGGCGCCTGGGCTTCATGCACAGGGAGCCTGTCTCCCAAGGACACTTGTGCCAGGCCTCTGTGTGGCCTAGAGAAAGTCCAGCATCTCAGCCACTGTGGTCTGTGTCACACTGGCTTAGGTGTCCTGAGTAGGTGTGCCCAATGGGGACTGCTGTCCTGGGCAGCCTGGGAACATGTGCCCTGGCCCTAGCCTGCCTGACCTCGATGCTTTCCCAGCAGCTGGTACCCTGCGGCTCTACTGCCCAGCTGATGCTCCTACCATCTCTGCATGCCTGGCTGAGTGCATCCAACATGCTCCCAGGTGCTTCTCTTGGTCCTTCTCCCCAGCCCTACTCCACTGGATGCCTTTCTGGGTGACATTTATTTCCCCCACCCCACCCCAGGAAGGTCCTCTGCGCTTCCCCTTTGCTCACCCTGTTCTTATCCCTGTCTGTGCCCCCAGCTCTCAAAGAGTCCTTTCCCACTAATGTTTTCAGACTACTGAATGTGTCTTGTAGGCCAGGTAGAGAATAGAGGAATCCTCGGGTCTCTGACGGCATGTAGGCGTGTCCTTTGTTACTGATGGGGTGAAACGCAGAGGAGTGGCCAGCAGATTGGGGATTGCGAACTGGAACTGGGGGGGGGGGGGCTGCCTCAGACCCTGGGCTCCCCCTCCACACAGCAGACACGCAGACATCCTCACTGGCTGCCAAGGATCGGCTCCCTGCTTGCTCTCTCGAGCTCCAGAAAACACCCCAGTGGAAACTGCATGAATGATTGATAAGCGCTGAGGCTGTTTAATTTCTCCCCCTGTTTAATGGCCATCAATAATTGAATATGCTCTCTGTATGTTTTTAAGAAATAGCACCCATTTTGCCATCTCCGGTTTAGTGGGCTAAATGATTTAAGTGTTGAGGCTGTGTCTGTAGGTTGGGGGGGGGGGCGTGTGGAGGGGTACAGAGGCTCCGGGTGGGGGAGGCTGGTGTGAAGCCAGCAGTATGCAGGCGTGCATGAGTGCCTGCGTGTGTGCGAGCATGCGTGGGGGGTGAAGAGGAGAGAGAGAGAGAGAAGGTGGAGGGAGGGAAGAAGGGGCGGGTAAAAGGCAGCGCCTCTCTGCTCAGAGCAAGATAATTGCTTTTCTGGGTCTCACTGAGCCGCAGCTGAGCAGCTGTTGTGCCCCCCTCCAATTCTGAGCTTTCTTGGGTGGATGGCTCTAGGAGAATCAGGAGGGGTTATGGGCACTGCTGATTGCCATCATGGACCAAGAACCCCTTCCCATACCCACCCACCCCCCAGTATCTTTGCCCCCTGGAAAGCTTTTCAGTCTTTTTTTTTGGGGGGGGGGAGGAGTTTAGGCAACACCTGGCTCTGCACTCAGAAATCACTCTTGGCAAGGGATCCTATGGGATGCTGGGGATCAAATCTAGATTGGCCATGTGCTAGGAGAGCTGTGCTCTCATTCCTGCCTCTCATTTTATTATTATTATTATTATTATTATTATTATTATTATTATTATTATTTTGGTTTTTGGGTCACACCCAGCAGTGCTCAGGGGTTACTCTTGACTCTATGCTCAGAAATTGCCTCTAGCAGGCACAGGGGACCATATGGGTTGCCGGGATTCAAACCACCATCCTTCTTTTTTTTTTTTTTTTTGGTTTTTGGGTCACACCCGGCAGCACTCAGGGGTTACTCCTGGCTCCAGGCTCAGAAATCGCTCCTGGCAGGCACGGGGGACCATGTGGGATGCCGGGATTTGAACCAATGACCTGCATGAAAGGCAAACGCCTTACCTCCATGCTATCTCTCCGGCCCCGTGAACCACCATCCTTCTACATAAAAGGCAAACAAACGCCTTACCTCCATGCTATCTCTCTGACCCATCATTTTTATTTTTAAAGCCGACCATATCTGCTGCCTACTGCTTTTCCTAGATGAGCCTGGGGTCTGAAGGGGGACCTGAGAGGGACCTGATGTCCCAAACTTTTCAGATGTGCCCGATTCCCTAGGAGGGCTCGCTAATATATTCTAGTGTGTTTCCTTTACTGGAGGGGCCAGGCTCTAGTTGACAGGCAGTTCCCATCAGCAGAGGAGATGGGGAAACTGAGGCAGATGGGGAAACGGACTCTGAGCTCAAGTCACCTCCCCCTGCCAAGCAGGACCACCACCTTCTGCTGACCTCTTAGCAGATAACCTCAATATGGCCCATACCCTGCAGATTGGTATCTGCAAGGCCCTCATTGACCTGTACCCCAAGCTCTAGGAGCTGCCCCCCATCTTCCATGGCTTTCTTATTTGGGGGGTGGGTTTTGGGCCACTTGGCAGTTCTTAGGGCTCGTTCCTGCTCTGTGCTTAGGGATCACTTGTGGGGCTTGGGTTCCATAATGGGATGCTGAGAATGAACTCAGGGCAAACACCCTCCCAATTGTGCTATCGTTTAGGGCTTAGGCCCTCCAATAGCATTTGTAAGCCACAGTGACTAAAGGGAAAAGACAGGGTAGGGATTCATGATGAAAAAGTTTTGAGTACCCCCAAACCCCTGGCCCCTGAAGGACTGCCAGCTCATACAGATGACACATGACCCTTAAGACAGTGCTCTGTATAACACAGGTCAGGGATATAGACATAGTGGTGTGAGTATCTGAGACATCTGTTCATCCATACTTTCATCCATTCATTTGTCCATTCTCCATCCACCCACCCATTTATCTATCTGTCATCAGCCAGCCAGCCAGCCATTTACCCACCCATCCATCCATCCATCCACCCATCTACATGTTTGTTCATCCATCCATCCATTTGTGTCAATCCATCCTTTCATTCATTTATCTATTCATCCATCCACCCACCCATCCGTACTTGCATCCACCTCTCATCCACCCATCTACCCACACACCTATCCATCCATCTATCCATTTACCCATTCATCTATCTACCCATCCATTCACATATGTCCATTTATCTCTCTCCATCTGTCCATCCATTTGTTCATCCATCTTCCTGTTGTCCAGAAGCAACAACCAGAAACATGTGTCTTGAAGGCTAAAAGGACCCGGGTATGGACCCCTGATGCAGGTCTGACTCCTGAATATTCGTTTTGAATCTAGAGTCAGGGAAGGGGTGTCGGGACAAATGGTGCTTGTCTCAGGTGCTGCTGTGGCATGGGGCTGCCATGGGTGTGCCAGTGGATGTACTGGCATCTAGGGCCTTGATGTGAAGTCTAGAATGGGCCCTTCCTATGGGGATGGGGCTGTGCTCACTTTGGTGGGCATAGCAGCAGTGGCTGAGATTGGGGCTCCTGGGTAGGTGCTCACTATTCACTGAGATTGGTTCTCACTGCTTCCCTCTCCCCACAGGAGGTGGTGCTGCCCACGTGGACTGCTGGCCGGCCGCCCCAGCCCCCCCGCGGCATTCCGTTACACACTTGGTGGCTGCAGGCCCAGCAGGTGGCAGAGGCCTTCAAGGTAAGTATCCAGTGGGCGTTGCATGGCCATAGAGTCAGGCTTCCTGCCTCTGTCCTCTTGCAGAGGGACATACAGGAGTTCGGTAGCACTGACCACATATGACATGGAAGGGGAGGCTGGATTATCCCCCAGGGAAGAGGTCATGGGTGGCAGGCTGAGTCTGGGTACCCTAGGCTGCCGGCAATCTCCCTCTGCCACTCTTGCTCCTTGTGGGGTGCTGACCCTCAGTGCCAGCTGTCATTTGTGGCTTCCTTAAGCTACGAGACTCTCCATTGCCAAGTCCCACATAAGGCCTAACTGGGCCCCTGAGCCATTAGTCTGTCCAGGTACAGGACCAACTGAGAATACATTGTCCATGCCCAGAAGTGGTGCCCAGTGTCCTCAGCCCTGCCTCCCACCCATCTGGGGTTGCAGATGGTTCGTGGCCCACAGGGCTTAGCTGCCTGTATGACTTGAGAGGCCACTGTCCTACTCAGCTGCTCTTTGGAGCCTTAGGGCTAGGCAGGTCAGAGGTCACAGCTACGGTTTTTTTGTTTGTTTTTTTGGTTTTTTTGGTTTTTTTTTTTTTTTTTTTTTTTTTGGTTTTTTGGGCCACACCCGGCGGTGCTCAGGGGTGACTCCTGGCTGTCTGCTCAGAAATAGCTCCTGGCAGGCACGGGGGACCATATGGGACACCGGGATTCGAACCAACCACCTTTGGTCCTGGATCGGCTGCTTGCAAGGCAAACGCCGCTGTGCTATCTTTCCGGGCCCACAGCTACGGTTTTAACCCCTATGTGATGATGAGAGAGTGTGAGGCATAGAAGTCAGGTACTGCTGAGAAAGCACAGCAGGAAAAGCACTGGCTTTGCACACAGCTGACCCTGGTTCAATCCTTGGCATCCCCTAAGGTCCCCTGAGCCTAAGAGAATTATTTTGAGCTCAGAATCAAGAGTAACCTCTGAGTACTGCTGAGTGTGGCCCAAAAATAAAAACAAAACACAAAAAATAGCAACTTGATTTGGTTCAACTTCACCCTATGTTCTCCTGCTAGGGTAGGAACATCTTTAACGGAAGGAGGCTCTGGCCATGGGGTGCAGCCAACCCAGGCTCCATCCCCCCACTTTCATTCCCTTCTGGGCCCCTAAGCTTTACCAGAAGAGATCCCTAGCCCTGACAGATGTGCTCTTCAAAAAAAAGACTGAAAAAAGAGAAAAATACACTTGGTCTCATGTTGCATGCAGATGGGGAAACTGAGGCTGGGTACAGACACCCACCGTGGCTCCATATGCCTTCCTGTCCCTTTGAATTGAGGGATGTGTCTCAGGAGCCTGCAGGGAAGCTTTGTGAGGGTGGTTTCACCTGGCAGTCTTGTCTCATACCCAGCTGACCTGAAAATGCTCTGGCCTAGGGCCTGCAGGAAAGGCCGGCTAAGACTGGAGAGAAAACTTAGCGTGGGGCACCCCAGGTTCTGTCCTTGACACGTACCATCCCCTTCACAGCTAGATGCCTCCCTCAGCTCACCTGGCAGAGAATAGACAAGTAGGGAAGTGGGTCCAAGAAGTTAGGGGACACCCAGGGGTTTGGGTTTGGGGTTCCTGAGCTGCATCTGGTGCTGCTACACGGAATTTCCTCCTACTCTGCACCCAGGACTCTGCTGAAATGTGGACCACACTAGGGGTTGCTTTTACCCCTGTATCTTCTTTCCAGCCCTCAGGGATTTCTCTCTCTCTCTCTCTCTCTCTCTCTCTCTCTCTCTCTCTCTCTCTCTCTCGCTCTCTCTCTCTCTCTCTCTCTCTCTCTCGCCCGCCCGCACTCTCCTCTCTCTCTCTCTCTCTCTCTCTCTCTCTCTCTCTCTCTCTCTCTCTCCCACCCCACCCCCTCCTCTCTACATATGGGATACTGGGATTCGAACCACCGTCCTTCTGCATGCAAGGCAAATACCTTACCTCCATGCTATCTTTCCGGCCCCAGGGATATTTCTCTTCTGCCTCACTCCCACCCCAATAGTCTTAGCTGAAAGCCACAATCTGCTGCTGCCAGAAAAGGCCAGCTGTGCCCAGGACACAAGTCTGGGAACTCTGGGGAATGGGGAGGCAGGGGTCCTCCCCAGAGAAGACAGAGCAGTCCAGGAACCCTGCCAGATGTAGGCTGGGTGCAGTTGGGTTTGACTGAGGCAGATATGCAGGACCACTAGTGGTGCTAGAAACTTCCTGGTAGTTCTGACTCCAGTGCCCAGCAGACAGCCTTGTGCTTTTGTGCCTCAATCTCCCCTGCCTTTACCAGGGCTCCTTTGGGGATGGGGAGGGGAACAGGAGCAGCTTTGGACCCCTGGAGAGGGCAAGGGTAGGTGGACCAGAGTGCAGCTTCTGGCTCCTGGATGGTCTTTAGTGCCTGAGACTGAGTCCAGGGGTGATTGAAGGGTTTCCTCCTGGGACAGACAACCTCCATGTTCAGAGGTTGTGGAAATGGTGCTGGCATCCCCGGCTGTGAACAGCAGAAAACCTGCAGAGAGGAGGGCTCTTAGTGGTGCCCTCCTGGGGCACTGCCCAGCCAAACCGTTTCTTGATGGGCACCTGAGGCCTGGTCATTGCAGAACCGTTGCTTTCTGTGGGACCTCCTCTCAAGGGAGCTTGTGCCCTGACTACGTAACACCCTTAGTTCCCATCTCCCTGAAGTTTCTTCAGTGGGTTCAGGCTCTGTCTGCTTGGGAGGCTCAGAATTCTTTGTTGAAGTGTCAGGCAGCCAGGTTCACAGGAAGGCACCGAGTTCCACAAAATTGCGCCTTGCCTATGTGGCACCCCTCAGGTACAGCCTGGAGAAACTGGCCTGCTTCAAACCCAGAACTACAGGCTCCTGCCACTGCTGCCTGCTGAGGGAGATGGACATACCACTAGGGGAAGAGGTGGGGAGTTCCCGGAGAAGTGGGCTCAAATCAGGCCCAGCCCTAAACCTGGCTGTTCACATCTCTGGATGCATGTCTGCCCGTAGGTGGAGCCCCTGAATCAGGGGGAGAGTCCGGAACCAGACTCAGCAAGTCTCCTGCAGGAGCTGAGCTTGGCTTTACCCCTGTGCCAGGTCTGGCCTGTGGCATTGGGGAGATGGGCTCCCCGCCCACCTGGCCACCCCCTGTGCCTGGACTTTGTCCTCTCCCTGGGTGCTGAGGTTGACAGAGGAACAGTGCCCTCCAGCCCACGTCCAGTTGCCCGGCCCAGGCCTGCCAGGTCCTCGAAATACCCTTTCAGAGTCCACACCACTTCTGTGCTCCCTCCCATGTCCCCTTTGTCCTGCCAACATGCTTGAGACCCAAGACCCCTGGCCTGTTGCCTCCAGCTTTATCCATCCACCCATGCCAGGTCTTTGCAGCTGGCATGGGTCTCACCTGTCCAGGCCCTTCAGCGGTGCCTGGTTTGAAGGCACTGGGGTGGGGAGCAATGTTTGCTGAGTCTAAGCCACCACCTTGCTAGCAGCAGTCGTGGGGAGATGCAGGGGCTGTGGTGCCTGGTGAGAGCTACTTTCTGGTTGACTCCCCCCTCCATCTCCCACTAGACCCTGGAGCAGCTGTTTGGTTTGTGAGGCTGCCCCGCCCCCACACTGGCCCTTCTTCTATTTAAACAAATCAATTCCACTGCGGAGTTTCCTGCCCTAATGATGAGCCCGCAACATCGATCCCCACAGCTCTGCAGCCATGACAGAGAGCCGAGCAGGGCTCTGAGAGGCTCCCGGGGGCAGGGGCATAGGAGCTGCGGGGGGTGGGGGCTCTGCCCAGCAAGTCCTGGCAAAGACTGTGGCATTGAGGAATCGGCCCCTGGGGTTGCAGTGAACGGGCAAAGGGCAGCGCATAGCTCCAAGGAGCAGCCACCATGGGGCAACTCATGCCTTCTCTAGGTCGTCCCCAGGGCAGATCCCGCCAGGACACGTCTCTGGTCCCTGTGGGGCAGATCCCCCCAACCCGTCCTGAAATATGTTAGTGGCACCAAGTGTTGGGGTGACATGAGCAAACTCAGGCTGTGAGGCTGGTGCCAGGCTACTGGACACCCTGGTCCAGGGCTCCAGACCTCCAGCTCCCAGGCCCCTGCTGCCCTCTGTCTCCCTTATTCTCCTCCTTTCTTCATCCTCCTTCTGTCCTTCCTTTCTGTTTTCTCGTCCTCTCCCTCCGTTTTAGTCCTTCCTCTGTCCTCACCCTCCTCCCTCCTTCCTGAAGTCCGCCCACCTCCCTCTGTCCTCCCATTCCCTCCTCCTTGTCCTCCCTCCCTTCTTCCTCTGTTCTCCCTCCTTCCTCCTGGAGACCACCGCCAGTGGGACCTGAGTGTGAGGGGAGAGCCTAAAACAGACACAGAGTTTGGGGGTGATGCTCACACACCCCATCCCACTCTGTCGCTTTTCCTCGAGTCCCTTCATGGTGCCCAGGCCTGCCCCCCTGTTCTTGTTAGCTTTGTTTATAAATAAACCAGATAAACGGGCTCCCTGACTCCCCTGAGCAGGCGCGTGAGGACCGGGGCACCGGCGGGCGTAATTGTACGAGGGAATCCATCAGCTCCCTAATTACCATTCATTTTGCATTTATTTCTGCTAATTAAAAAGAGAAGAACTCCTAACAACTTTTACGTAAATACTATATTTGTTCTATGTAAAGATGGGATGCTAATTTGCTGGTGATTAGCTCATTATCTAATTTTATAGCTGACACTTGGGACTGCCCGGGCTCCCCTCACACCCAGGTCCCACTGGCGGCCCCAGGTCAGGTGTGGGGAGGGGTCAGTAGAGGCTGGCTGAGAGGGCCAGAGGGCCCTCTGCAGCCCGGGGCTCCTCCATGTAGTTCTGTCCACACACTTTATCTGGACCCTCAGCTAGGAGCGGTGGAAGTGCTCCCCAATGGGTAGGGGGGGTCAGGAAAGACTCAACCCTGTGCTTCCCCTGCAGTATTCAGCCCCTCTGTTAAAACTCCAGCTGGAAAAAAAGTGAGGAAATAGCTTAAGGCACCCCTTGATCTCCTGGGGTCAGACTATCTATCTGGGCATGACTTTAAAAAAAAGAATTTTGAGCAACACCCAGCAATGCTCAGTCAAGGGTTACCCTTGTCTCTCCCTTCAGGAATCACTCCTAGTGGTGCTCTAGGGTCCTAGTGGGATGCTGAGGATTGAACCTAGGTGAGCTGCATAGAAGGCCAGTGCCCTCCCTACTACAGTGTTATTGCTCTGGCTTCCATCTAGGGGTAATTTAGTGGAATGGAGAAAAGAGAGAAGGTAGTTGGAACCCCTGATCTAAATCAAACAGTCTCTGTATTTCCAGAAACTCTTCCGACTTGCCCTCAATGCCACTTATGTCCTACTACTGTTGGCTTGTCTAGATAGACCCAGAGCCTGAGTACCCACCCCAGAGGCCTGGTGTGCCTGACCAGGGCAATCTGAGTCAATAAATTCAATTCAGTTCAATATACCTCAGACCCATATTCCATACTCTTCTGCTTTAAGTCAGAACAGGGAAGAGAGCAAGTGGGCAGTGAGTGACCCAGGCTACAGTGAGTGGGTGCAGTGCCCAGCAGGTGGGCTGAGTCGGGCACTATAGGAGACTCTGAAAACCCAGCCTCAGGCAGGAACTAGGGCTGGACCAGCCGGTGGCTCCATGGGAAGGAGACCATCTGCCCTGGAACTGATGCCTGCTGACCCAGGTGAATGTCACAGTGACCAGTGTGGTGTCACAGTGACTTGTGTGGGCAGTCGCAGTCACAGCTGATGCCCACTGGTGCCACTGCCCCTTCATGTCCTGACCTTGCCCTCTTTATTCCTCGGCCTGGTGCACATGGTTAGCACAGGACGGAAGTGGCGAATGACCTTGATCAGCCAGAGCTGGTGTGGTGGTTGCCAGAGGCTGCCTCAGACGACAGGATCAGATGTGAACTGCCCTTGCAGGACCTGGATGCTCAGGCTGGCAGAGGCCTCTTAGCGCCACTGACAAGTGCTTGAGCAAGTTGTACCCAGAGAGCAGGGGGAATCCCATCCTCCCTCCAGGACCACTCCACATCCCCGGAGATGCCCCATGCTTGCCCCTTTAAAGGATCAAGCTGGGGTAGATGTTGGTGAAGGTCACACTGGCAGTGGATCTGGTGCTGGAAAATTGAAGACCTGACTTGCTGTATGGTGAACAACTTTGTGAACTTTCTTTAAGCAACAGTGTTTAAATAAAGTTTCAAACAGGAAAGAATCAGGATGAAGAGGCTGTGTGACAAGGACCCTGGATTTCTATGGTCCAAAAAGCTACTTGTGATTTTTTTTTTCCTCCCTCTAAGGTTGGAGTGATTAGATCAGATTCTCAACCTCCAAATCTGGGTTTAAGGTACAGGAACTCGATCTATTTTGGCTTCTTTATGCTGCCCCTGCAAATCTCCCACAGACATACTGATCTGTGCAGGAACCCCAAACCCCTTTACTCTTTCACCATGCTGCACCCCAGGAATCTAGAGGAAGCTACCCCCCATATGCACTGAGTACGGAGCCCTGTGCTCCCAGCCAAAGATCCACCGTATATCCCCATGGGCCTGGGCATACACCAGACCAGCTGGGCTTGGGGCAATCTCTGAGGTTGTCCAGTGCCTTTGAGGCTGTTACTGGGGTGGTTGACTATGTGCCCCTCCTTGATTGGGTGGCCAGTGAGCTCCATGCCCAGTAAGCAGGGGTCTCAAACTCGCACCCCGAGGGCTGTTTGTGGCCCTCCGTACAACATTTTGTGGCTCTGCCCTAGAGGAATCTTTTTTTGTTTTGCTTTGTTTTAGTTGTTTGGGTCACACCCCCCAATGTTCAAGGCTTACTACTGACTTTGCACTCAAGGATCACCCCAACTTTGCCTCCTGCGGCCCCCAGGTAAATTGAGTTTGAGACACCTGAAGTAGAGCAACTATCCAGGCATTGGGCCATGCAGTTTTCAACTGGAGTTTAAGGAGTGTGTGTTCGGGGGTGGTGTGACACCCTTCAAGACTTCATCTGAGATACAGAGCACCCCAAGTTTCGGGCAGTGCCTCCAGGGGCCTAAAGAGGCCCTGTGGACCCTCACCCCGCCCCACCCCCACCCTGGCCTGAGTCCCGGCTCCGGCTTGGACATTTATAACTCACAGCTGTGCGGTCCGGCCCAACTGACTGTGGTAAACCGATCTGGCTTCAGGAAGTCCCGGGGCCACTCCCTGCAGACCCCACACTCGCCCTCACCCCCTGACACCACATCCTGTTCTCTGCGGGAGAGCAGGGAGCTTCGAGGGGGCCCCTGCCTATAGCCATGCCTGGGGGGAGAGCCGGGCCCACGGACCCCTCCCCAAAACCACCCCTGAAGCCAGCAGTGTACAGAGGCCTGTGCTGCGCGTGTGGGCTCAGAATCGTGTGCTCTTGAGTCTGTGCAAAGCAGCCACCCAAGGAGCCTGCATGGGAGGTAAAGTGGAAGTCTCAGGGAATTCAAGGAAAAGGGGGAGGGTCTTTTGCTGGGAAACCCCATTGGGGATCCTCAGGCCAAGGGGTCCTCCCAGAACAGAGTATGTTGGTGAGGATGGGCTGGGCTAACTGAAGGGGCTGCACTGCCCCCTGCACTCCTCACTTCCCTTGTCTTTATCTTTGCTGTATTCTTGGGCCTGATTCAGTGAACCAATCCCTCTATGACCTTTTCTCCTTTGGTCCAGGAAGAGGGAGGACAAACAATGGTGCCAGAGCTCTGCCCAGCATGACTGATAATCTGCGATGAGATTCCAGAATCAGTAGCCAGAAGAAAATGTGTAGTTTTGTTTCATTAGCTGCCTATGTTATAAGGTATATTAGTAAAATATAACCTGCATAGGTTATATTCTTGATGTAAAACAATTTTATTTTTTATTTCTTTATTTGGAGGCCACACCCAGTGTTGCTCAAGGGTTACTCCTGGCCCTGTACTCAGAAATTACTCCTGGCAGGTTCAAGAGGCCCCGAAGGATGTGGGGTGGGGTGGGGGGTGGTGGGGATTGAACCTGGGTCTGTTGTATTTGCATGTGAACCAATGCCCTCCCCCACAATGCTGTTGCTCTGGCCCCAGTGACTTCATTTTCATTTCTTTTGTTTATTTGGTGGTGCTTAGGGTTGACTCCTGGCTTTTGGTAGGGTTTATGGGACTCTATGTGGATCGAACCCAGGTCATCTGGCTCCCTAAATCAACTATTTTATATAGATAATGGCTTTGGGCCATATGTATTTGAGCTTCCAAAAATAAGTGCATGGATAAGAGATGAACATCGTATCCTCATATGGGAAGATCCAGGCTGTGACCTGAAGTTTGGGGAGTACTAGTACAATTATCACTTATCTTTGCTGCCTTGAAGTCTGTGCTCACAGCTGACTCCTTGACCGTATTGGGGGGGGAGGGGGGAGTTACTGAGCCACACTCAGTAGTGCTCAGGGCTGACTCCTGCCCCAGTGCTCAGGGATCACTCCTGCTGGGGCGCAGGGGACCATGTAGGATGCCTGGAATTGAACCCTCAGTCAGTCCTGTGCAAGGCCAGCACTGTTCCTGCTGTGCTCTTTCTGGCTGTCTCAGCCCCTCTGTGAGTTTTAAGTGTTTCAGCTCGAAGGCAAGAGCAGACAGGTGTGACATGGGCATAGCGGTGAAAGTGCTGCACACAGTAGCTTCAAGTGTTCGTCAGAGATGAGAGAGCAATTCATTGTGAGCACTCAGAGCCAAGATCATTCAGGAAGCCAGGCAGATCCAGATCAGGTAGCTCTGGCCAAGACTGTTAAAAATACCCCTTGGCTTCTCCTCAACTCCACAGACAGGCCATGGCGTGAAGGCCATGGCACCCTTGCTCAGTAGCAGAGATGACTGCCCAGAGCGCCAGAGGAGCACAACTTGCATGTTTGGTTTCTGTCTTTCGTCTGTGTTGGGCTGTGACTTCTGTCTCTGTACTCAGGGTTTACTCCTGAAGAGACTCATGGGACTGTATGGAGTGTCGGGGGATCAACCCTAGGTCGGCCTCCATGCAAGTACCTTATCTGCTGTCCTATTTCTTTTCTTATTTTGATCATAGTGGCTTCCCTATTTGTATAGGCCCTTACTAAGAGCTTGTTTCCCCCTGGGAGTCAGCCAGCTTATGGGATGCAGATGGTGGCTTAAGTGGCAGGGCCCACTGGGAGGAATAGCAGGCTTTTGGCAGACCCTGGACAGGCAACTGACACTGTTCCCTCTTCCTGTGTCCACAGCACGAGAAGGCAGCCCAAGGCATCAGACCAATGCTGCGCGCTGTGTGAGAGAGAAGTCTCACCCCAACTCTGGGCTGTCAACCGGCAAAGGTAACCCAGCCCCCCAACTCCCACCCTTGCGCCTCCACCTGAAAGCTGGCCAGGGCCTAGGGCAGCCCTGCAACTGCTGTGGGCTGGCATTGCCTGTTCCAGTTGCTCTTGTCTCCGAAATGGGTCCATGTGACATCTCTGAAATGACCTGTGACCCTGCACCCAGCTGGTGTGGCCTGTACTTAGTGTAGACTTGTCAACTGTGGGGTACCATCATCTCAACCATCAGTTGGTGGTGTCTATTGGAGCCTGGACAGAATTGCCTGTGCACACCTGGGCACAGTGGCTATGAACCTCTTGTGGCAGGTTGGAAGTTACAAAGTGAGGTTCTTCATGGCTCTGGACTTGCGGTGACCCTATAATCTCTGGCTCCCTACTCATCCTCAGTTACTCCTCCATCTGCCCATCCATCATCTTCACCGTCTAGACCCCATCCTTGCCCTCCCCACCCTCCCCTCTGCAATTCACCTCTTTCCCTACCCCCTTCTCCTAACATCCATCCACTTAACCTCATACCTCAGCCACGGGACAGCACCCACCCCACTGGGCCTGCATTGAGAGCAGGGTTGGGGGCTGGACTGATAGCATAGAGGGGAGGGCATTTGCCTTACACACATCTGACCCAGGTTCAACTTCCAGCATCCCATAAGGTCCCCTGAGCCCTGCTAGTAGGGAGCCCTGGATACAGAACTAGGAGTCAGCCTTGAGCAGTTCTAGGTGTAGCCCAAAGCAAAGACACAAATGGGTGGTGTGTAAGTCCGCAGGGTTGCCCTCGGGGCCCAAGTGCCAGCTCATTTGAAGTAGCCTTTGACACCCTTGGCAGCAGAAGAGAGATCAGGGTGGAGGAAAAAAAATAAGGTGCTGTCAGGGCTAGAAGGGTCTGAGCCCCCTGACTGGGGAGAGGGAGCAAGTGGGGACTATCAGGGGTGAAAATGCAGCATAAGAAGCCTTTGGTAGACAGGCAGACTCTGCTGATAATGCGGATTCCCACAAGACAGAAGAATCAAGGGGGCTCAGTGGCAGCAGGAGGGGCCCAGGCCCTGGAACAACAGCTCCCCCAGCCCTACCTGGCCTTAGTGGCAGGACCCGAACACCAAGGTCCTGGAGCACTGCTGGCCACGCCGGAGAGCTGGGACTGGCCGCTTTCATCCTGTCTGCATTCTTGCACCTGCTTTTGAGAACCTCTAAGCCTCACCTACCCAACTCTCAGTTTCTGGGCCTGATAATCTGCCACTGGTCCCAACCATATGCTTAAGTACACCGGCTTTGGGCCCTGCCACAGTAGGTCCAGCTTCCAGTGGCATGTTGGGGGCCCCACCTGCAGCCTCCAGGGACCAGAAACTCTCAGCCTCTGATTTGGAGTATTTGTGCCATGGCTTGGCTTCTGGTGGACAGCGGCCAAGAGGGTCAGGGACGGCTACAGAGGAACCACTTACCCATGGAAGGCCCCAAGTCAGGGCTGGTACACAGAGCAACCTAGGTGAAGGGCACAGCCCTGCCCATCTGTCTGAGCAGAAATGCCTAGGTACAGGGTCCTTTTTTACATTGAGCTCAGACAGAACTGGGCAGAGGTTAGGTGACCCCCTTAGTCCCTGAAACACGCCCCCGTCATGGTGGAAGACGCAGACATGGGATGCCATGTCCTGGGATGGTGGTGGTAGGGAAACATGTGATCTAGTGCCAGGAAGACAGGACCACAAAGGGATCCCAGGCTATTGGATTCAGTTCCTTTTTTTTTTTTTTTTTTTTTTTTTGGTTTCTGGGCCACACCCGGCAGTGCTCCTTGCTCTGGCTCAAGAGATTGAACCCGGGTCAACTGTGTGCGAAGCAAGAGCTCTGCACAGTGACCTCTCTCTCCCACCCCAGTTTCACTGTTCTAGAAGCTTCACACTACTAACCCTCAGGGCTAGTCCATCCACATGGCCTGACTGGGGCTCTCAGGGCACCTGGTGGCAGGTGGCAGCTGACCTGATGCTAGTGAACCCATGTCCTGGGTGACCAGTCTCGTCATGCCTGGCCACTCTTCACCCAGCCCCACACCTCTCAGTCCACTTGAGGGGATATCTTTTCACTGCTGTGGAGACAGGGACCCAGGTCCTGGCCTACTGGGCAGTCCAAGGCACAATAGATAGCTGACTGGGCCCTGCCCACCCTGGGCACATGCCCACTGCCCACTTCCTCTCCAGCACCACTTGCCTCATAGCACCCTCTGGCTGAAGGTGCCGAGTTCCTCAGCAGAAGGCTCCATTGTGTCTATGTTTAAATATAGATTACTAATGAAATGCCTTTTCATTGCCTTCCCAGTGAATAGTTTCCGTGTAAAGTTAATTTGCAGTGTTATGTAAATTCTGTTTAACTTCAATCAAGTTTCTAATTATGTTTTTACCGCAGTAATTCCCATCTGATTTGTCATCTCCTGTTAGGTGTTTAATGTTGGGTGGGAGAGTGTGTGTGTCCCCCCACCTCCAGCCTTCTCTTCTCCACCCCCTGGGGTCTCTCTCCCCTCTGCTGTCTCCTTGTCTCTCTCTCCTCCCTCCCCTATCACTCTCTCAACACCCTCTTTCTCTCTCTGTCCCCCACATCCTCCCCTAACTCACAGTTGCTTCTCCATTTCTCACTTTCCTTCCCCAACTTTGCTAAACCTGCCATTAAGTGTTTGGGGCCACTAAGTGGAGGATTCCTGGGGCCTGGTGGGCCCATGTGGGAGCTTTGGGGCTAGGTTCATACCTGCATCAAGGTGGCCCCTAATTGGGGATCTCTGGATAAAGAACATAAGGGCCAGTGGCTCTCTGGGCTGAGGCTGAGCCTACATATATGAACTTCACCTCTGGGCTCAGAGACACTGGCTGGGAGTTGCTTCAGAAAGGATACATGGGGCTGGCATCAGCTCCACCTTACATTCTGGGGAGCCTCTGAGCCAGACCTCTGGCTGGACAGGCTAGAACAGGGCACCTATTCTCACAGCCTGATGCCCATCTCGAACTCTATCAGTGTAGGTGGCTCTGCGCTGGGCAGGAGGCCCAGCCAAACCTCTCCTGCCCACTAGGGCCCCCTCACAACCCATGGCTCAGCCCCAGATTGGGGCTTTCCCTTCTCAGGAGGCTGGGCCAAGGGCACCCTGCAGGCACCTAGGTGTGAAGGACAGAAGGAAAGTCCCCAAGGTGACAGGAGATCTGGGAGTTCGTGTGTGTGTGTGTGTGTGTGTGTGTGTGTGTGTGTGTGTGTGTGTGTGTGTGTGTGTGTGTGTGACACCTTTGAATATACTATGTATATCTGTGCGTGCATTGAGGGTATATGTGTTGCGCGTGTGTGTGTGTGTGTGTGTGTGTGTGTGTGTGTGTGTGTGTGTGTGTTTGTGCATATGTGAGACCCATGAACTGCACCCGTCATTACAGCTTTACTTGGGTTGTGCAGCAATGGGTGCTGAGGCAGCTTCAATGGGCTCCAAGCTCTTCAATGCTGCTTCGACTGGGAAATGGCCCTGCTCTGGACCCCCAAGTTTCCCCATCTGACAAGGAAGGGCTATGGGCCTCTGGCTCAAATGGGGGGCCCTGTTCTCTGCTTCCCTCTCCACCTCTCACATACCACAGAGTGTCTGGGCCCAGGGGTGCTGGCTGTTGAGGGTTGGTGGCTTGGGGTGTCTGAGCCCAGCTACGAGATCCTGTGGATATTTCCCTCTGGGCCAGAATGAAGGGCTCAGGAGCTGCACCCACATTTCAGGAATGGTATCTATTGTGAGAGGATTTGGGAGTCACCCCAAAGACCTCGTATCCAGGGAAGCTCTGGGCCAGCTCATGACCCAGCTCATAACCAAGGCCAGGAAGGGGACAGGGTGGTGCTAGCCCCTGTGACTAAAGATGGGTTTTGGGGTGTAGGTGGTCTGAGAACTCCGAGCTGTGGCCTCATCCCCCCATTCTTCCCAGGTAACCTGATCTTATCTGCAAGACCCCGCCCATTCCTGGGAGGAGTCTTGGAAAGGTTAGATAAGGCTTTACCTGAGAGGAATAAGGTCTTTTTGGTCTTTTGGCCTTTTGGTCTTTGGCCAGGATGGAGAGGAATGGGCATTTACCTGGATGGAGAGCTTTGGCTGAGAGAGAAGCGAGAATGCAGGGCTGAATGTGTAAATGGTTAGCAGCCACATCTGTTGGCTAGGGCTGAATAAAGATGTTATTTCTCATGAAGCCTGCCTGTGAATGAGTTCAATATCCATCGCTTTCCTGGACCCAGACACACCGGTTAATGGGGGATGGAGCCACGTGGTTGGGGCCTAAGAACAAAGGCCTCCATCTAACATCCAAGGCCATCTTAAGAACTGTTTTGCAACACCAAGCCAGTGCAGCTCTGCAGCAGGCAAGGAAGGCACCTGCATTCCTTGCTGTGGGTCAGGACCCCAGATCCCAGCTTGGGCCTATCTTGGGCACACCACAGGCTGGTGGGCCTGGCTCATGCCCTGACCACTTCTTCCCTTCATGGAACCCAGGCAGCTTGTTCATGGTGTGATGGTGGCAGGCAGCCTCAGAGTCTCTGACCTCGACATGCATCTCAGTCTGACTTGAAGGGTGGGCAACCCCAAAGCCAGTGTTCTGGCCATCAGGAGGGGCAGCTGGGGAAGACACCCACTTCTCTCTTCCACAGCACCAGCCAGGCCTACCCATTGTAGGCCCCATGTACCCCCTATTCTAACTCATAGCCTCCTCATTTCCTGGTGATCATGGCAGCCAAAGCCTTGCTCCCTTTTAACCTGGGACCTTTCTCCAGCCCCCTCTGCACCCTGAGCTATGGGAAAGAGGCCCAATTAGCTCCCTAGTCCATCCTGTTAGGGAAGGATTGGCTGGAGACTGAGTAGTCAGTGGCTGACACTTGCCCCATATCCCAAGGCCAGTGCAGCTGCCCAGCAGGAAACCAGTGGTCTGGGAGGATAGGTGATGGTGTCTTGACCCCAGTGGTGGTGACGGGGATCACTGGCTTATGAGGGAGACCTGCAGATTCAGCAAGAAGCCCTTCAATGCCCTCCAGAACCCTGTGTCCCAGTGGCTGGCTCAGCTGCCACTGCTTATGGGCACAGCCAAAATTCCACCTCTCTAAGAGGGAGTCTTGGCCACTGAACTACCCTGATCCCCCCCAAAAAAAACCACCCATTCTAAGAGTTTAGGGCCTGTCCTGGGGACCTCAGTTGAGGTCTAGAATCCAGCAGCAGCTCTAGAGTCCTGGACCACCCTAGGAACTCATGTAGGAGGAGAGAGAGGCTCCCTGATTAGGGAGCTTCACTGCCCAGGAGGTCAGCTGGGGATAGGCTATCTGTACCTCCATGCACCTCACACTCCTGTGTCCCTCCTAGGTCACCATGGACCTACACAGGTGTACCCAGGACAGCTGCCAGACACCTATGGGTCTGGGGAGGGGCTGGTATGTGTTCCAAGGGATCTAACCACCCAGCTCAGTGCTCTAGTGAGGGGGTCGGAGGCCAGCTGAGTATGTGGCCAGTGGTCTGGAAGCTGCAATGATTGGGAGTGGTAAAAACAAGTGGTGAGGGGGTTGGGGCCCTCTGGGAGGGACTGAGGGGTCATGCTCCCTGGGCCAGGCCAGTGACCCAAGGAGCCAGGAGGCTCAGGAAGTTGGCCATGGCAAGCGCCCCGGCCCGCCTGGTTTCCTCCTGGTGCCCCTGCAGGGAGGGGACAGCAGGATAGTGTGTCTCATCTGTGTCCAGAGTCCGGAGGTCCGGGTGGGGCCCTAGCCTTCCGCCCTCCTGGCTCCACTTCCCTGAGCTGCAGCCCTGTGGGTTGAGCCAGGCAGGGACACAGTAGTGGGTGGGCCTGGCCTGAGTGGCTGTGAGTTAGGAATCCCGGGCTGTGCGTCAGCAGGCTCCTCCCTCCACCCACATTCGCGCCTTGAATTGCCGCTTCCTGCAACCACAGAGAGGAGCCGGCTGCAGGCCCCACACCCCCACATAGCCCAACCAGGCGCCACCCTGTCCTCTCTCAGCCACTTTCCCAGTTGAAGAATGAGGCAGGGCCAGCCTCAGGCCTCCATCTTTGTGAGTTCTGTGAGGACAGAATTGTTGGGAATCCCATTCCAACCTGGTGATCCTTTTCTGGGATGTTCTAGATCCTACTCTGTAACTGTCTAGATCTTGCTCTAGAACTTCCCAGACCCCACTCTGGAACAGCAGGCAGAGATTTCATGGCCACACCAAGCACCCAAGCCCTACCTGCTGTAGCCTCTGAGATGAGCCTGAGGCCATAGGGGGTGGTGTCTCCCCCAAGGAGATTGTTCTGGAGGAAGGACATGTGTGATTCTGAGTGTGATCCCCAGCACAGCCCAACTCTGGCTCTGCTGCTTGTGATCCTTGTGGTTCCCTGAGCACAGCCATGGAAGCACCTGACCCCCAGGCCTGCATCACCGTCCAGGAAGAACCCGTCTGGCATTTGTGGAGGGAATGGGGCTGACTGGGAAGCAATGGGAGGGCCTTACGGACAGGACCTGGTGGACGGGGCCCCTGCTCCCACTCCTGTACTCGCTCTCTTCATCCTGAGGGTCTGTACTCAGGAGGGGGCCCGGTGTGCCTAGGAAGCTCTATCTAGAGATCCCTCTAACCCAGTTTCACTGTGGGGTCTAGCTGCTGAGCTCCTGGATGCTAGTTGAGACTGATTGAGGAGGCAGTCACAGGGAGGGAGGTGGATGTCAGGAAAAGGGTTGAGGGAGACCCTCAAAAAGAAGGACAGGCCATGTTTGAGGCTGGCCAAATGGACTATGGCTGGTGTGTAGACACTGTGTGGACAGATAATGGCTGTTGTGCTCCATATATGTTATGTGTGATGTGTATGGAGTGGATGTGTGATCCATGTGGTGTCGTGTGTAAAGAAAGGCTTGAGGGTGTGGGATCTGGTGTGTTTGTGTCTGCATAGTCTATGATGTCCACTTGGGCTGCTTTGGTGTATGTATGTGCATGGGATGGTGTTAGTGGGCTGGTGTGAGATGTCAGCTCTGTAGTATGTGGATGGCATGTGAGTAGGTATGCTGTGTATCTGGTGTGTCTATGATATCTTGTGTAGCACACGTGTATATTATGTGGGGTGGAAGAAAGAGAAGTAGGAAGGAGGGGTATGGTGTCTATGATATATATAAAACATGTACACAGCATGAGTATGAACCATATGGGATGTGCCTTGTACATAACGTGTGTGCCTATAATTGTGTGGTGTGTGTCTGTACCTGTCATGTCTATTGTGTGTATATACTGGCTTATGTGTTGTGTTATACAGCATATGTGTTGTATGGGGCATGTGTGTAGCATGCCTATATGACTGCATATCGACATACCATGCATATTGTGTGTATAAATATGTATTTCTGTTATGACTGTGTGGCATATATTGTATGTGTATACATACATTATATTAGGGTTCTGGTGCATATATGGCATTTACACCATACTTATATGCAACATTTATGTTTCATATGTCTGCATGTTTGTATACAACATGCATATTGTGTGGCATATATCTGCATGTGAATTTCTGGCAACATTCTATTCTATGTAGTGCATGGTGTGTAGTATGTATATTGTTTGTGTGCCTGTAGATGGCATACTATGTTGTATTATGGGGTACACCTGCATTTACGTGACATGTACAGTGCTTGGGGTGTGTATATGACACACATTGCATTGTAGGTTTATCTGGCATGTATATTGCATATATGTGGGTGTGTCTGTGTGGCATATATAATATATGCCTGGGCTTGTTTTTATCATGTATACTATATGTGGTGTTTTTGTCTACGTGACATGCATATTGCATGGCTTGTGTGTTTGTGGCATACACCTGTTGTATTGGGTGTAACCTGTGTGTTGCATGTAGTTCCTGTGTACTGACAGCATGTATGTTGTGTGTGGGCATGTGACATGCATGTTTTGTTTTTATGCGCCATATATTGCATGGTATGTGTGTCTGTCCTATGTGGACCTGAGTCCCTGTGGCAAAGTAGGCTCATGTAGGGTGGTCCCATCCGTCCCCTGAAGTTCACTGAGGCCGGGGACCCTATGCTGGCATGTCCTCCTGCCGCCCGCATTCCTGCTGCGGTGAGGTCAGGGCGCTCAAATCCCAGGAATGCAGGAGGCGCCTAGCTGCTCTGGATAACATCGGGGTAAATATTTGCTTTGCTCCTGGAGCCAGTCCTGGCTGCCAGGGGAAAGGGGTCAAGTCAGGATGTGCCAGGGTAGGTCCATGGGGCAGGCAGGAAGTGAGGCCGGGGTCCTGGTTCTTTCCCTGTGTCTCTCCCTGCTCCTCTGCTCTGCATCTCAGGGTCCCAGACCTCACTGGGCAGCAATGAAGTCCCCACTGGCACCAGGCTATCATGTGACCTCTCTCTCCCCCACACAGAGCAGCCATTGGCCTGAGGGTCCCTATTGGACAATAGCTGAGATTGGTCAGGCCTTTGCAAAAGACAGGGGTACAGGGACACTAGGTGACTTGCTCAATGTCAGCGGTGTTAAAGGACAGCAGGGCCCACCCAGTTCTGCCCCTTGGCTTTTCCTGCTGCTGACCCCACCCTGGGTCCCTCGAGCTGGCAGTGCCTAGCTTAGCAGGACACTGGAGTGACCGGACCCAGGGAGAAGCCTCTCAACATCCCAGTGGGAGCTGTTCAGCCTCTGAGGTCCCTGCTCGAGTGTACAGTGCACCTAGTGCCTGTGACCACCCTCATCTGGATCCGTCTCCACTGCAGGATCCTAACAGCCATATCTTCCTCAGCTCCAAGCTTGATCATCTCCACTACAGGATCCTAACAGCCCTGTTCTCACCAGCCCTGAGCCCAGTCTGTCTCCACTGCAGGATCCTAAGGGTCTGGCCCTGTCCTCAAACTCTGGACCGCAGCATGGTCTCACATCGTCACACTCTCCCTCGCCAGGAATGCTGCCCCTGCCCACGCCAGCTGCACCGCTTGCCTCTGCCTCTTCATCTACTTGCCTGCCCAAAGTTCCCTGGGCTGCTCTGTACTGCGCAGGTCCACTTTATATCACTGAACCCTGTTGGCCTTTTTGCTCATTACAGTATTCGAGTGCTCAGCACTCTCCCAACTCTTCTCTGGCATCACCTGAATGAATAAACCAATGAATTGAATGAATGAATGAATGAATGAATGAATGAATGAACAAGTGAGGGTTTCTGCCACTCATGTACTTCGACACCCCCAGAATCTCCGAGAGAGTGGCCACCTCTGTGGTCTGGAGCGTATTCAGGTTCCCCCCTAGCCTGCTGGGCCACCCATCCTGTCCTCTGCCCCCATTCCTTAAAGCCTCTCAGTTCCTGGGGGTGCCAGTCCAGTTGAGGGTTTCTTGCCTGGCAGGGGGCAGGATGCCAGCTTGTCAATTTAGGGGCACAGTGATCCTAGGAACTCTTCTGATGTGCTTCTCGCCTCCCAGGATGGAGCTGGAGTGAACAAGGTGGAGGGTGCCGCTGACCGACCGTGAGGGACGCTAGTGATCTGTGGTCGCTGAGGTAGGTGGGGTTTGGGGTTGAGACACCTAGAGGGCCTGCAGGCTGCACTGATTCAGCCCTGTGGTAGGGGTGGATGGGCCCGCTGGCTGACACTAGTCACCCCAACTGGGCTGATATCCATTGTCTGGAGGTAGGGGCAGGTGGGAACCCCGTCTCCCCAAGGCCAGTCTGAACTCCTGCACAAGACAAGGGGAACTGGTCATAAGGGATCACTAGTGGTCACTAGGGGGGTGCCCTACTGCCCACCCCAGGCTCCCAAAGCACTGTGTCTAGGTTATGCCAGCTCTGGGTGTGAGGAGTCTCCATGCTTCAGTTCCCCTTTTAATAAGAGAGACAGGCGGAGATCCCTCAGCATATGGCACTTCTTTCTCCCGATGCCTCTCTTGGCTTCTTCCTGATACCCAGGCCACATTTATGGTGTTCATGACTAGTCATACCTCTCCTCAATGCCCACATCTGGTCACACTTAGCAGTATCGTGGGGGTGGTCACATATGACCCAGGGGTCATTGTCATGGGGAGAGTCACATACAGCACTGGGTCATTGTCATGGGGGGTGATCACACATGGCATGGCTCTATACTGCCATTGTGGTCTCCTCTAGTCTATAATGTTGACTCAAGACCGGGACCTTCCCAAAACCCCACATCCTTTGTCCCTAGGCCCAGCCTTGGCAGTGGGGCAGCGTCTGCCCTGGTGAGGCCCCGAGTCGTCCCCTCCACCCCTCCTGCCCCATACACCCCTGAACAGCCACAGCCCAGACCAGACCGGGAACCTCCAGGCTCTACCCCAGCCCCAGGGCAGTTACATAGCATAGTGCTCCCTGCTCTGAGCCCTATCTCCCTGACTGTGGGTTCTCAGAGAAGGCATTCAAGGGGGGACTGGAAATGCCAAAAGGGAGCCTTTGCTCTGCTCCTTAAATACCCATTTCCCCACATAGATGCACAGACACCATGTGGGGCACTGACTGCCCTGGCCCATAGAGCTCTCAAAGGTATGGGGGGGGTACTTTGAGCAGAAGTCCCTAGGCCTGTAGGGCCATGACACAAGGGTCCCAGTGGCTGGCAGCCACCCCTCACCCAGCCGAGAGGCGACCTTTGAGAATCTCCTTCACGCCGGCTTTCCCTGTCGGATGTTTTTCAAGGTAATTCATTCCCACTCCAGAAATTGCTCGTGGCGGAGTTAGGCAGCTGGTAATTAATCAAAGGAGCAGCTTCAAGTTCCTGCTTCTTAGGAAAAAAATATAATGAAAAATATAGGCGGATCCGGACACCTTGGTGGGGACAATGAGGTGGCGATCGATACCCGGGGTCTTAGAGACGTGGAGAGCAGGTGGCTATGTGATGGTCCCTGTCTCTCCATTGACAAGCAGTGAGTTGATGAGGGTTCGACTGTGTCCAAGCTAGTCTGTAGGGACTGGCCATGGCCTCCCTCACACCTGTTCCCACTCAGAGAGTCTGGCAGGGCCAAGGGCCAGCTCAGTTTCTGTCCAATGAGTCTGACCAGAAGTGGGTGTCCTGCTTCTCCCCGGTGGCCCTGGTTCCACAGAGCAGATACTTGATCTGTCTGGAGAATTTTTGTTACGGGGCCACACTTGGCAGTGCTTAGGTCTGACTCCTGGAGGGGCTTAGGGGACACTTTGGGCTTTGAACCTGGGTCAGCTGCATGCATGCAAGGCCATATTATCTCTGCAGCCTGGGAAATGGTCTTGAAAGCTGCCCTCGAAGGGAAAAGGGAAAGAGTATACTGGATGTGTATATGCCATAAGTGTACATGTGAATGTATGTTCATGTATATGTGTGTATGTGAAAGTGTGTAAGGGGAAATTCTGGGGCTCGGCTCTTTGGTTGTCTGGTCTCCCAGTAGTTGACATCTGCCTTTTGTTTTTATTTTTGGGCCATGCCTGATCACACTGAGGGGTTACTCCTGGCACTGCACTCACAAGTTATTCCTGGCAGGCTCAGGGGACCATACGGTATGCCAGGATCAAACCTGAGTAAACTACATGCAAGACAAATAACCTACCCATTGAGCCATCACTCCAGCTCCCTGCAACTGGCTTTTAGCCGCCTGCAGTTCTCAGTATCCACAATGGGCGTGCTGACCAAGGAATGAAGGAATTGGCAGCAAGGGGCGAAGCACAAGAAACCAGACAGTTGGAACCAGAGGATAGTGGGACCAGAAGGATAGCATAGTGGTAGGGCGTCTGCCTTGCAAGAAGCCAACCCCAGACAGACTCCGGTTAGATCCCGGCATCCCATATGGTCCCTGAGCTTCCCAGAAGCGACTTCTGAGCACAAAGCCAGGAGTAACTCCCGAGCACCGTCGGGTGTGACCCCAAAACAAAACAAAACAAAACCAGACAGTCATGGAAGGAAGTGTATTTTGGCCAGGGGGTGTTGAGCAGCCTCTTTGATCTTACTGAGTCAGCCAGGCTGCTAGTTCTCTTGCTGCTTTCTTTGCTACTTTTATTAGCCAGAGTTTAACTAAATCACCTGAGGGTCAGGGTAGACGTTATTAAGGGTTCTTGTGCAGATTAACTCAAAAGGTGAAAGTAAAAAGTGAGTTTACAGGTATTTGATAACACATTGCAGTGAATAATGCATATGTATGTGCTTCCATACATGTGTGCATTTCTGTTTACATGTGTGCACATACTGTGCTGTTTTGTTTGTGTGTTTACATGTAAACATGTGTATGTATGTGTGTCAGTGAGCTGTGCCTCATGGTCTGAAGGACCTGGGCCACAGCCCTCAGTTGG
This sequence comes from Suncus etruscus, assembly GCF_024139225.1. NCBI lineage: Eukaryota > Metazoa > Chordata > Mammalia > Eulipotyphla > Soricidae > Suncus > Suncus etruscus. The sequence goes on along the minus strand of NC_064862.1, from coordinate 47,087,074 downwards.
GGCCTGAGCTGGACATGAGGGGATGTGATCAGGGACATGGTGACAAGTGTCACTCCCAGAGCTAGTGGCCTGTGCTGGCCCAGTCTGGATATGCCCCCACTGCCCCTGCACCTGGGGCTATCCTGTTGGGAAATAAGCCAGTGGGCCACTCTGAGCCCATGTGCCTGGCCTGACCTCACCTCCCCTCTGCTCCTGATGGGTGCCTTAGCCCCCTTTGCACATCTGGGCTCCCCAGTGTCCCAGTTCCCAGGCCTGCTCCCCCACATCTGGGCCCTCAAGAGGCCAAATTCTGCATCTGTGGTGCCAGACAGTTGCTTGGAGGATGTTGGAGCCCCCCTGCCCTGTTGCTTTGTTCCCATGTGGCATCCCCAGGCATCTCTACCTCCTCTGCCCTCCCCCAACCTGTCTGTCAGCCTCAGGATTATTGAACTATGGGCAGTAGGACAGACCAGGGTTCTTGGGGGCCAGTGCCAGAAGGACTGCAGACTTGCACCCCCAGGTGGTCACTGCAGGTCAGGAGGGACAAGGAGGCCTGGATGTAGGGAGGACCCAGGAAGTCTGTAACCATCAGCCTTCCCAGGGTGCGGCAAGGTGGGGGACTAGCCCCTGCCCCCATGTGTTTGCACAAGCATGTCCCATAACTTGAGTTTCCCCCCAGTGCCAGGCAGCTGTGGGGAAGAGTCTGCACCGTACAGAGCCCCCACTAATGGGGTCAGGAGTGTTCGGGGGCAGGAGCCCCACTCTGTCCCCCTGAGACTGTAGGAAGCCAGTCCACTCACCACAGCACTGGAAAGTGTCCCACGCTGGGAGAGCATTCAGGGGCTGATGGCACAGAGAAGGCCTCTTGTGCCCTGCTCAGCCCCCAGTCCTGATCTGGGGTCCAGCGTGTGCATCTCTCAGGCTGGGTGGGAGGGCTGGGGGCTGAGTCTCACGCCCTTCTGGAGGGGGTCTGTCCTGCCAGGCTGGGACACCCCCATCCCCAGCAGGCCCCACTCCACACTCCAGCCCATGGAAATGAGAAACACATTGGCTGCATTATCCATTCGGGACTGAATGGGCAGTTTCCATGGCAACAGCCGTCTCAGACATGGGGGGCTGGGCAGGCTTGGATAGGGGCAACACAGAGACAAGGAGGCCCACCCTGTGCCGCCACCTGGCCCCTTCCTGGACCGGGCTGCCCAGGTTCGAGTGTGCCCAGGCCCTGTCCCCATGGGTCAGGACCAAGGACTGTGTTCAGGTGTTCTATGTGAGCCTTTGTGGCTGGGTCAACTTGCACCCAGGATGCAGGTGATCTCAGGTCAGCAGCACTGGCTACCCACGAGAGTGGTCCAGCACCAAGTCTGGCACCCCAGAGCCTAGCACCCATGTATGAGTCAAACAGCCTGAAGTGGGTCTGAGCACAGGGGACTGGCTGACCCCCCTTTACCTCTGGGACAGCCCAGCAGTGAGAATCCAGACAGTGCCTTTAAGGTGTCCTGAGGTAGACTCTGGTCCTGTGGGGTTCTGAGCACCTCCCAAACATCCAGCCAGAGAAACATGGTGTGAACCCAGCCCTGACCCCAGCCTCAGAGCCACCATCTCTGGGCCTGTTTCCTGCCCTCAACTGGCCCCTGGGTGGGGAGACTGCCCTTTGACCTGGCCTCCCTCTAGGACAGACTGCTCTCCAGTGCCCTCCCTCCCTTGTATTGTCCACTTGACTCCTCCTTTTCCTGTTTGAGGACAGTGCCTGCCCAGGGCTTGGCCAGCGGCTGCCCAGGGGTGGTGTCACTTTAAGACTTTTTCTTGGGCCAGCGAGATAGCATGGAAGTAAGGCGTTTGCCTTCCATGCAGTGGTTCAAATCCCAGCATCCCATATGGTCCCCTGTGCCTGCCAGGGGCGATTTCTTAGCGTAAAGCCAGGAGTAACCCCTGAGCACTGCCGGGTGTGACCCAACCCCCCCCCCAAAATAAAAAGGACTTTCCATGCCTTTCCTCTGTCCCCAAGCCCAGCCTGACGCTGGGGACACTGTCCCAAGAGCAAATTAGAGGAAAGATAGCACAGCGGTAGGGCTTTTGCCCTTTTTTTGTTTTGTTTTGTTTTGTTTTTGGGCCATACCTGGCGGTGCTCAGGGGTGACTCCTGGCTGTCTGCTCAGAAATAGCTTCTGGCAGGCACAGGGGACCATATGGGACACAGGGATTCGAACCAACCACCTTTGGTCCTGGATCGGCTGCTTGCAAGGCAAACGCCGCTGTGCTATCTCTCCGGGCCCGGGCTTTTGCCTTTGACACAGAAAGACGGTGGTTTGAATCCCGGCATCCCATATCATCCCCCCAACCTGCCAGGAGAAATTTCTGAGCGTAGAACCAGGAGTGACCCCTGAGTGCTGTCAGGTGTGACCCAAAAACAAAAACAAAAAGATAAAAATAAAAAAATATGCCAGGTTCTCCAAGAGTTAGTCCAGTAGAGAGGATACTCACCTTGTATGCCACCAACTTGGGTTTGATCCATAGCATCTCATATGGTCCCCAGGAGTGATTCCTGAGCACAGAGCCAGGAGTAGTAAGCCCTGAGCACTGCCAGGTGTGTCTCCACAGCATGACTAAACCAAGGGACTGGAGTGATGACGCGGCGGTAGGGCGTTTGCCTTGCACGCGGCTGACCCAGGATGGACCTCAGTTCGATCCCCGGCATTTCATATGGTCCCCCAAGCCAGGAGTAACCCGAGGGTCACCGGGTGTGGCCCAAAAACAAACAAACCAAAAGACTAAACCAAGCTAAACACGCCAGAAAAGTAAATGACATCCTAATACAGGAGAGACGACGGAAGTGCGGGAGCAGGATTGTGGGTCTGCCCTGCCTGAGCACAGAGCTGGGACTCAACTCTGAGCACACAGCCAATGTGGCCCTCCTTCAATTGTTAAAAGCTAAAAAGTAGTGAAACAGAGTCCGAGACCCTCCCCTAGTGGCCTGGCGGAATTGCAGCAGGCCTGAACCCTGAATTAAATCATGTTCTGCCCGCCCCCTTGCTGACCCTACCGAAGGCCCCCGGGACTGCTACCCGCTTCCCCTCCCCTCCCCTGTGCCTGCAGCCCCCAGTTCCCAGGCTCTAGCTCATCCCCACACTCCCACTAGTGACCTCCCCTGACTGTAGTGTGCCCACTACGGCCACCCAGGCAATATTTTCTCAGCAAATATAGGCTTAGGGCTGGCACTTGGGTCCCCAAGACACCTCAGGCTACGGGGCAGCCGATTCTGTGGCCCCAGCTCACCCAGCTCTGAGCATAAAGGGGTGGATGTGTGCATGTATTTAGGTGTATTATGCACATATGTGTTTGTGTGTATGTGTGTTGGGTATATTGTGCATGCATGTTATCACATGCCTGCATGTCTGAGGCCTCTCCTTCAGTCAAGCACTCAAAGGCCTATTTCCCTGGAACCCCATATTTCATTTTGCAGGAGTAGACTGTAGGGTCACAGGGACCATGAGGGGCCCTTTATGTTGTGCCCTCACTGCCAGGTGCCAATCATGAGGAGATGAACCTAGGGGCTGTGGAAGGTGGCAGCATCTCCCAGGGCACCCTCCTGGGGACAGTGTTGGGGTCCTCATGACACCCAGGCTTGCCCCATCTCCCCATACTCTCAACATAGAGCGAATGTGTAGGGCCAGGAACTGGTTCCTGGGACCTGAGCTCTGGGCATCCCATGGTCCATTCACTGGCTGTGTGTGTCCAAGGAGTTGCCCCAGAGTACTCAGAGCCATGGGGCCTGTGGGGACGTGGACGGTAAGCCCACAGGGCCTAGTTCCTCTGGTGTACATGGTAGGGCCAGAGCACCAGACCGCTGCTCACTGGTCACCATGCCTAGAGCCAAGTTGGCCTGTGACCTGCAGGACCCTGAGCAGGCTGGGGGATATTCCCTAGGGAACGGAGGCCAGGCCTAGCTTGGCTGTGGTTGGATTCACACTTGTCCACTTTTCCAGGACTCTATGGCAGGTTGTGGGGGAGTTGCAGCTCTGATCTCAGGTTAGAATCAGTTGCACACGCCCTGTGGTAGCATGAGCCAGAGGCTATACACCACTCACATTCACAGTCTCATTCTCAGTCTCCTACACTTGGTCAAGCAGTCACACACACACTGTCTCACACTCATACACACTAAGTTTCATGCACTCAGTCTCACACACTCACATTCATATTTCACACACAGTCTTACTGGGAGGATAGGAGTGTGTGTAAAGGGCTTAAAATGATAGGGCTCTTGTCTTGCACATGGTCAACACAGATTCAATCCCTGGATTCCCATATAGTTCACCTGATCTTGCCAGGAGTGAGCACAGAACCATGAGTAAACTCTATCACTGCCAAATCCTGGGCACCACGCCCCAATTAAAAGAGTAATAAGTGTCAATGTTTTAAATCTGTTTTCAACCAGGAAGGACCTGTGCCAGTCTGGGTTGGCATCGCAGTCCTGGGACCATTGCCAGTAGAGAGAACATTGGGTTAGTCCCCCTGCTAGTCCCCCTAGGACTCAGCCTCCCCTCTGCCTCATCAGGCTATGAGTGTGCACAGGCCGCCAGGCCCCTAATTTATGTCAGAGACAAGTATGCCCAGCTTTTGGATGGAGTGACTCTGGGCCACGGGGGATTAGGCCTGCCCCAGGTCTTCAGGACTGTCTGACAGCCCAGAGGGTGTGTAGGTAGGACGTTGCATTATCAGGAGGATATATAGGCAGGAGAGTCTGTGGTCCCTTTTAGCTGTCCTTGTAGGCTCCCTCTGTGGAAAGCAAGAGGGTGTGTGGGCATGAGGTTGCTCTCTCAGGAGACTGTAGGCACAAGGTTGAGCCATTCGAGCACTGTGTTTGCAGAAATTGCTCCCAGACCCTGTCCCTGAGCCATGCTCACAGCAAGTCAGGCCTCCTGGAAGTGTTTAGAGAAGGTGGGGGAGGCCCAGGAAAGCGCATTCGGGGATCCCATCTCCCTCTCACCACTGCTACCCCACCACCTTCACATCTCTGTCCAGCGCGCCCCCCCCCTTTCCTGAAAACAGACCAAAGGGGACAGATCCTGTGGGTCTCATGGGCCAGATGCTCACCCACGCAGAGACCCAAGCAGGCTGCCTTGGTCCTCCATGCCCTCAGACAAGGGGTTGTCTCAACCACTACTGCTGACTGTGGGGAACACTTGGGAGCCCACAGTAGCACGCTGCCCCTTTCCCCCATCCCTCATTCCCTCCATACACATCCAGTCCTTGAGGGCATCATGCCAACAGTCCCTCTCAGGGTCCCGGGTGTGGACTGTAGTCAGAGCCTCTGCTTACATGTGTAAAGCCCAGAATTGGGTCCTAGGCCCTGCAGGAACGAGAAGAAAGTCTGGGAACACAGAAAGCACTGGGCATGCCTGGCATTCTGGAAGCAGCTCTGCATGGAAGGACAAGAGCTCAGAGCCCTGCATTGCCCTACCCTGCCTGCATGGGTGCACTGAGCACCTTCCCTGACTCCTAACCTGTGAGGCCCTGTGGTGGCCAATGCTGACCACTGTCCTGTCTCCACTCAGTTTCTTCAGTGGCCCTGGGCTGCACCTCTCTGCTTCTTCCTTCACACCTTCCTTCTGCCTCGAGGGTATTCTTGAGAGGGGATGGGAGGAGGCCCAGCTATACTGCCTCTTTTTTTCTCTGGCAAACATCTCCAGCCTAGTTGGCTGTTCCAAGATGTTCAGTGCTTTCTTGGCTGGTTCCAGGGAGCATTTGCTGCCAGAGCCCTGTCCTCGCTCTGGCCTTCGCTCTCCCAGTAGCTCCTGCCTGGGTTTCGCATAGGGTTCCATGTCGCGTACATGGGGAAGGTCTTTTCCCTACTACATTGGTTGGGATTTAGCTGACTCAGGCACAAGGTCCCTTTCCCAGACCTTTAGGGTGGGGCCAGGTGGCTACCTCAGTCTGCTGCAGACAGGGAATACTGAGATGTGTGTGGTTCTCTTAATTTTGTTGTTGTTGTTGTTGTTTGGGCCACACACCTGGTGATACTCAGAGGTTACTCCTGGCTCTGCACTCAGGAATTACTCCTGGCTGGCTTGGGGATCCCTATGGGATGTCAGAGACAGAATCCAGGTCAGCCACTTGCAAAGCAGATGCCCTCCCCACTCTGCTATTGCTCTAGTCCGGTCCCTCACTCCTTGTTGCCTTGTTCCTGGTGTAGTTGCTACCCCTGTCTGACAGGTTCGGCGTCCCTGTTCCAGCCATGGGGATTTGTGCTGGACAGGAAACATCTCTTTGAACCTTCACTGCTTCCCTGGGGTCCCCAAGTGCTGGCAAACTCAGGCTCATCTGCAAATGTTCTGGTGTTCTTAACCTGCATGGCCAGAGATGCTGGGGCAGAAGCAAGTGGTGGGGAGTGAGAAACAGGATGTCGGGGACTATGTGCAACTCGCCTGCCTGGGCCAAAAGGCCCATAGGGCAGTGGCTGTGAATTGCTGCTGGGAACATCCTGGGCCAAGTCTTGGTCTCTGGGTGGAACTTGGGGGGCTGGACTGCTCTGTTGCTGGGGAAACCAGTGTGTGCCCTGGAAAAGGAGACTAAGGTTCTCTCTGGCTGCTCCATACCTCCCCCCACCCCCAAATGAGTTTCCTTCCAAACTGGCCCCCCCTGAAACTGCCGAGCTGGCAGCCTCGGAAAGGAGAGAAAACGCAATCACCCCGACCTTGCGCGCCTCACCTCCGCGCCCAGAATTCCGCGGTGGTGCAAGGACACGTTTTGTTTTGTTTTTTATTTATCTTCCTCTCGTGCAGCTGGGCTGCGGGCCCTTCTCTCCTCTCATCTCTGCAGCCAGAAGGGGCCAAGTGGGCTCACATGCCTTTCTTTCATGGTGCTAGTTCAGCAGAAATAAAAACCAGCAGCATGTCATATCTGGAGGTACCAGGTCTCAGCCACCAGGTCTGGAGCCCATCACGCACCCAGAGCTAGAAATCTGAGCTGTGGGTCTGTGGGCAGAAGGGCAGGGCGCATGGCTCAGCTGTGGGATTATTGGTGCCATTGGCAGCCCGCAGGCTTGGCCTCAGTACAGGGCACATGGGGTGCTGGCTAAGGTGGTTCTAGAAAGAACCCTGAGCATCTGGGCTGACTGGCTCTGGGGTGACATGTCCGCTGCCACTCCCAAGTGGCTTTCCCAGCTCAGTGTGGCCCCTGAGTCCATGAGGCCTGAGATTGTGCATAGAGGAATAAAATCAGGCCTCATGGCCAAACTCAGACAGACTTGGTGGAATGTTCCATGAGGAGGCCATGGTCACAAGCCAGCCGCAGGGAAAGGGACATGGAAGTAGGCCAGGGGACTTCGAGCCAGGGTGGGCATCAGAGCTGGGAGAAAGAGTGCCTATCGCTCTGCTGGGGTCTCAGGTGCCAACAGCTTGGTAATGGGTCAGCTGTATGTCATCCACACCTTCCCCACTCTCCCCCCTCCATTCCCACAGCCCCTTTGTTTCATCTCTGAGCAGTTAATTTTTCACCTGCGTGGATTCTCTGTTCCGTGAGTAATTTTAAACAAATTTGGTTCCTGTTCTTGTGCTTTCATCAGGAGCCGGGGGGTCGGGGGATGGTGGTGACTGGGGGCAAATCAAGTGCCAGCTGTGTCCCCCACATTTCAGCAGAGGGGGAGGCAGATGGAGTATCAGGGTGCCCAGGCCCTGGGCTGTGTCGACATGGTCTACAGGAGTGTGAAGACCCAGCCTCAGGTGGAGCAGAGGAGCCTATGAGTGGAGTTGGGGTCTCCTTGCTTCCAGGGACCCCTCTGCATTTCCAATGGGTCTTTCTTAGGGCTGCATTGTCAGATCGCGCCATTAGTGTGAGGCTCTCAGTGCCGAGTAAACTAATGAATTACAGCACGATTACACAGCACATAATTAACTTTGTAATTAATATGCAACTGCCACTTAAGCTAAAACACTGCTTATAGAGCCGTACGGCAATAGTAAATCACAGGTCAGAAATAGCACTTTGGAATTTTCAAAAGAATGAGCGTAAGCAGGGAATCACTTTAGGCGAGTTAATTAAAAAGCTGGTGAATTGTGAATGTGGCTTCCTGTCAGGACCGTCCCTCTCCCATCAGGCCTCAGGCATGTGGTTTTCCTTCCCAAATCAGGCGGGCCACTCTTCAGCCCTTAGCACAGTTCCACAGCTCAGCCTTACCCTCACCAACACTTCCACAAGGCAAACGCCAATCTTGAGTGTAGCCCACAGACCAAGTCCAGGGCCACGAGCATACGGAGCCCTTCAGGAATCCACACTCTCTTCTGTTGGTGTAGAGGCCCCTGAGACTAGGGCCCTTGATGTGAGTGGGACCTGGGTTCTGACTCCAAAGCCCTCCCGCTCTTTTTCAGGCTGGCATAGTAGGAGATGGTGTCTTGCTTGGAGGTTGATAGATGGCGGCCGTTATGCCTCATCTACACCCGGGTGACATTTTCTGGATCTTTCTCTCAGATACTGCTCTCTGTGGGGAAGCCCCAGGCTCTGCCCACCTGTGAGTGCCTCCCTGGGACCCCCCAGTGCTCTCTCATCATTGATAATCAGCATCCGGAATACCCCAAAGACCTGGAGCCCAGGCTCAGGGTCCTCAGGGACTTCTCTGTCTTCTGGAACCTTCCCATTTTGGTTCATACCTTCCCGGGCGGTTTGTGGGGGTCCCTGCTGTCCCTCTTGCCTCCTCCCTTTCCTCTCCGGAGGTTCTGTCATTGCCGTTGGGCCAAAATTCACAGGCAGTTTTAAGGAAATGAGTTCCCAGGGCTTTTCTTTGAGGTAGCTTGGGGCAAGAGTACACACCAAGCGAGGCTCAGGGGACCCTATGGGGTGCTAATGGTTGAATCCAGGTTGACACATGCAATGTGCCTCCAAAGACTTTTTAAAAATGTGTTTATCGGGCCCAGAGAGATAGCACAGCGACGTTTGCCTTGCAAGCAGCCGATCCAGGACAAAAGGTGGTTGGTTCGAATCCCGGTGTCCCATATGGTCCCCCGTGCCTGCCAGGAGCTATTTCTGAGCAGACAGCCAGGAGTAACCCCTGAGCACCACCAGGTGTGACCCAAAAACCAAATAAATAAATAAATAAATGTGTTTATTGAGAGACATTCTGGGGCTCCAGTAATGGGACACCCATGTTTCCTCAAAGGAGCAGAATAGGCAGCTGTACCCTGATAGCTCAGGCCAGGGACCCCTTTGTTCATGGATACCCCCTAAGGCCTGTTCCCTGAGATGAAAGCCTTGTGTAGGGTGTCTACCCAGGGCTGGCCCCATCCCTCTTGTGCCTCTGGCCCTGTGCGGTTTCGTTAGAGCAGCAGAGCTGGGCGCCCAAGTCACCCCAATCTCTCCCTCCTTCTGAAGCTTCCCAGGAGCATCCTTTGCCAAGGGAGCAGATCCTTGTGTATGGACCCCAAGACTGGTCCAAAATGCTTTTTGGTGCCTGCAGGATAGTTGAGGGGTGGGCATCCCCAATCTAGCCTTGCTCATGTCACACAAACTCAGCAAGTGTCACCAAGTTACAAATATGTCTTAGGAGCTGGGGAGATAGTCCAGCAGGGAGGAGGGCACTTGCCTTCTTGTACCCAACTCCAGTTTGATCCCCTTCACCCCACATGGCCCACTGAACACTGTCAAAGAGTGAGCACCCAGCCAGGAGTAAGTCCCAAGCACCACTGAGTGTGGCCCTAATTCCATGTCCCCCCAAAGTCACTTTTTTCTGAAGAACTTTGAAGGGGCATCTGGGACCCTCCCACACCTCCACCCCATCTTGTGTCTGTGCTCTCTGACCCTTGTCTTTGGCCTGTCATGGTCCCTGATCACCAGCTCAGCTGACTGCTAACACTATCCCAGACACCAGGACTGGAGCTTGGGGCCTTACCACCACGCCAGGGAGACAGACTGTGGATGCCATGTGGTGCCAGCTGGGAGGGGGAGGCCTCATGTAGCAGGGATGTAACCCCACCCCCCATGGGTCTCCATAGCCTCTGAGAGTCCCTGAGCAGGACTACCTCCAGCCTCCGGTAACCCATTCATTCCCAGACTCGAGTGACATTGCCCAGGTGAGGCTTGACGACTCTCAGGATGGCAGAAGGATATTGGGGTTGGACCAAGCTCCCCACTGCTGTGAGGAAGGCTCTGGGGCCCCTCCTTGCCCTTAGGGGAGCCTTCACCTTTACCTCCAGAGCTCTACTCACACACACCTGCCCAGTGGCAGATGCTCATTTCTCTCCACCAATCACAACCATCATTGTCACCGTTATGGTTATCATCGGTTTGGAGCTACTCCCGGTGGCACTCAGGACTTGCTCCTGGCTCTGCACTCAGAAATCACTTCTGGCAGGCTCTGGGGGCACTATGGAATGCCAGAGATTGAACCTGAGTTAGCCATGTATAAGGCAATTATCCTACCCAATGTGCTATCACTCTGACCCTATCACCATCCACTTTTAGCTCAAATAAATCACTGCTGTAGATTCCTTTGTTACTTTTTAATTTATTTATTTTTAATGTGAGCAATTAAAAAGGAAGTGTGTATTCTGTCGTGGGCAGGCTGGCGGCTTGGGCTGGCTCGTGGCAACTCAGAGTATGGCTGACCTGTCTGCCCACTTCAGCAGGAGGGACGGTGCAGGGGTGAAGGCAGTTAACTTCCTTGCACACAGCAGGGTTCCCAAAACCATATCTGGTCCCCCTGCAGGCAGAGAGATGTGCAGCAGGGAGAACACTCCCTGGGACCCACAAGCCATCATGAGGCATATGTACCCTGGAGCATCCCTTGGGCAGGAAACCCCCAAAGTGTGTGGACTGGACCCTGCAGGGATGCATGCCCCTCGCTGTCTCCTGTGGCAGCTCTGAGCACCCTATACATCATGTTTAGGGAAGAGCACTCCAGCCCCTCAGGCCCAACCAGGAGAGGCCTCAAGAACCCACATAGATCCAGAGAGGTCTGGAGCACAGCAAGCAGGACACTGGCCTTGCACACAGCCAACCCAGGTTCAATCCTCAATGTGCCACAGGGTCACCTGGGCCCCACCAGGAGTGATCCCCGAGTGCAGGCAAGTATGGCCAAAAACCAAATCAAAAATTTTAATATTGGGCCCCACTAGGAGTGATCCCTGAGTGCAGACAGATATGACCCAAAAACCAAATCAAAAATTTTAATATTGGGGGCTGGAGAGATAACTTGGAGGTAAGGTGTTTGCTTTGTATGCAGAAGTACGGTGGTTTGAATCCCGGCATCCCATATGGTCCCCCAAGCCTGCCAGGAGCGATTTCTGAGCATAGAGCCAGAAGTAACCTCTGAGCGCTGCCGGTGTGACCCCCAAAAAATATATATTTATTAATATTATAATTAAATAGAGCAGAAAGAAAATCTCTGTCCAACCCAATCTCATTTTCCTCCTCACTCCTTGTCACCTCCATAACCTTAGGAAACTTCCTAGCGCTCAGTTCCACGCAGCTGACTACGGGCACCAAGAAATGAGTGTCTGACAGGGGCAGGGTCCAGGACCCCAGGGTCACCCCACCTCAACTTCCTATCCCTGCAGACCTGCCTGGCCAGGCTCAGCGGCTTTGACCCAGCTTGTATGTTTGTGCAGGTGGAATATTTCCAAAAGCTACTCTAGTTCCTCACATGGCAGCCTGAAAGACTGCCAGATGCCAGCTAGCCTGCCTTCCTCCACAGAGGGGGAAACTGAGACCAGAGAGGACAGGCGCATAGCTCTGTTTGTACAGCAGAGGGCATAGAAGAGTCTCCTTGGGACCCTCTAAGCAAACTCTCGCTTTGCAGCATCTGTTGGTCACTGTTGGGGGCTAGAGGAAGCACAGTAGAAAGGCTAAACCAGGGGTTCCCCAATCCCCCAGGCCCTTTGCCCCTCAGATCCCTCAACACCCCCACCACCACCCTATCCCCGTGCACCTGGGAGGAGCCTTGTGGAGGTGCAAAAGCTGCAGCCAGAGGATTTGCAGAGACTTGTCAAGGCTTAAAGGAAGGAATCCAGGGAGGCGGCAGGCAAGCCTGGGGTTCCCGCGGCATAGAGCAACCTCTGCTGGCCACGTGTGCTCACCGCTGCCACACGCAGTCCCCTGGAGCCCAGGCAGGGCTTGGAAACCAGTGGGAAGATGGATTTGCCAGGTTGGGTGCCAGAGATATAGGCCCACGCTGCCAGAGTTCAAGAGTTGGGGACTTGCCGGAATCATCCTCAAGTGAATGAATGTCAGGTGAATAGGCCTGAAGCAGGGGCAATCAAGGATTAAGAAAATAAAAGAGGGGGCCGGAGAGATAGCATGGAGGTAGAGCATTTGCCTTGCATGCAGCAGGATGGTGGTTCAAATCCTGGCATCCCATGTGGTTCCCCCATGCCTGCCAGGAGCGATTTTTGAGCGTAGAGCCAGGAGAAACTCCTGAGTGCTGCCAGGTGTGACCCAAAAACCAAAAAGAAAAAAAAAAGAAAAGAGGCATAGGAGAGAAAAGCAGGAGATCAGGGGGTCCCAGCTCTGCAGACTGAGAGCTCTGACTGTCCTCCATATTTATTTATTTATTTATTTATTTATTTATTTATTATACAGAGACAGTCAACAGGGAGGAAGGACAGATAACAGGCAAATATGCATCTAATGCTAATCAAGCCTAAGTGGGTCTTTACACCTCAAGAAGGGGTGTGTAGGGAAGAAGAAGCTAATAAGAAAAGTCTCTGGATTGTCTTCCTCTGAGAGAGGTGGTAAGACAAATGGTTAATATAGAACCTCCACCAGCAGGGGTGCTGGTGTTCGGTAATTTAGAAATTAAGAGCCTTTAGATCATCTTTTCCCGTTCATCTCCTGGACTATCAACTCTCTAGCTAAGTTTATTTATTTCTTGGATATCTTCAGATCTTACAGGGAACAACTGAAGGGGTCTCTAGGCTTCGTCACAACTCTGAACACAGCCTCTGGGGAGCCTTTGGCCTCATACTGGTGGAGGGAGCAAAGGGTGAGACAGGAAGTGGTTTGACACTTGACTCTGACCCTGTGGTGTGACCCTGGGTGAGTCACAGCTCTCTGGATGTTTTAGGATGAAGATGAGCTGGGAGCTCACAGTGCCCTGGCCTCTCTATTCCCCAGCCCCCATGGCTGAGGCCTCAGTCTTCAGGCTCTTCACCCTAGAATGGAGCCACCAACACCCCCAGTTCCAGTGTGTCACCCATTCTCCCATCAATCGCCCTCTCTCTGAAGAGCTTTGGTCTGTGGGAACACTGCATTGTCCCCTTCTAGACTGACTGACTTGTGACTTGTGACAGCTGTGATGGGTGCTGCTTCATGTCCACTGGCTGGCCACCCACCCTGGGGGTTCCCGCTGATCCTCATAGCCTCTGTGCACTGACCCAGCCTGAGATACCATCCTTGGTTGGGCCTCTGGGGCAGGAGTGCCTCTGGCCAGGATTAGGAGGGGATGGAAGAGCTCAGAGGGATGAGCACAGCCATGCATGTGTGTGATGTATATGTGAGCATAGCCCAGAACAAAGCAAACACAGACCATAGCCCACCTGGCCGGGTTCCCCTGACACATCGTCCTGCAGTGATCACTCTAGAAGGGCTGCCTTGGGCGGGTGTGAGGAGCCCCTGGGTACCATGAACAGCCCTGGGCTGTCTGGCCCCACTGGGTCACACTATCTCTGATGGACGTGGCCCCTGCTGAGGATGATGAAGGGAGCATCCAGGCACCTGCTGAATGCCCATCTGACTGGGCAGGGAAAGTGGGCCTGGAGGAAGCTCAGGGCTTCCCAAAGCTGGCTCAGACCCTCTGGGCACTTAGGCTTATCAACAGTGCCCTCTGTCGGCCATGCGAGGCGCCGCAGGCCCTTTGTCCTGCCGGGCTGGAGCTGGAATGGGGAGTGTTGACTCCCCACTGGCCTCTGCTCCTTGGCACTTCCTGTCTGCCCCTCCCAGCTGACCCGTGCTTGCTTAATGGGCCCTGGGCTGGGCATCCGGACTGGCTGGCTGTGGAAATGGGGCTCTTTCCTCGTCATCCAGCAGCCTGCGTTTGCCCACACCCATGGCAGAGCCCCCAGGACCACCCAGAACCCAGGAGGCCTTCCTGAAAGTGGCAGCAGTTACTTCTGGACCAGCTCCATATACAGTCCCCCAAACACTTCCAGGAATGATCCTTGAGCAGAGCTAGAAGTGAGCCCTGAGCACCCCAGGCGAATGAGGAAAAGTCCAGATCTGTAAAGGGCCCTGGACTTGTCGCTTGGGCTGAGGGTTTGGGCAGCCTTGAGCAGAGGGGACAGGCTTGCAAGGTTGGGGGAGGGTAACCCATCAGGGCTACAGATGCTCACCCCACAGCTATGCAGTTGAAGTCTGGGGCGCTCTGGACGTCATCCCTTCAGAAGACACTCCTTTTCTGGGCACCTTCCTGGGCCTTCTTTCAGAGCAAGGCACATTCCTCACACAGCTGATCCAGGTTCTATCCCCAGCACTGCAGCTGGTCTTCTGAGCCCCACCAAGAGTCAGCCATGAGCACAACCAGAGGTGGCAAAAAGGAAAATAAATGGACCAGAAGGATAGTACAGGGGTTAAGCATGTGCCTTGCCATGCCAACATAGCCAACCTGGGTTTGGTGCCCGGCATCAAGTGGAATCCCTCCCACCCAAGGCCCCGCCCAGAGTAAGAGCTGAGCACAAAGCCAGGAATGAATCCAAGCACAGAGCCAGGCATAGCCCTGAACACTGACAGCACTGCACTATATGGCCCCAAAGCCAACAGGAGGAGCCTGATGACAGGACACCCACATCTAGACTGGACTGAGGCAGGACCTACTTCAGCTTTGGGTTGTGATCCTCCTCTGGTACCTCTATCTTGGGACTAGAATTGGCCAGAACTTACTCCTTCCTCCTCTCACTTCTCCCAGAGAAAAGTGGGTTTTTGCCCTGAGAGAGACTAAAGCCTGTGGGTTTGGGGCTCTAGCCCATGACTCTTACTCCTCCTCCCATGAGCACGACAGAATCACGTACCAGGATGCCATGTGCTGACACAGATGCACATGTGGACAACACTCCAGTGGGACTCATAACACTAATATACATGTGTGTGCTGACAGATCAGATATTGGGTGCATATATGACATCAACGTAGCACACATGCGCACCTTCACTTTGACACTCATGCACACGAACGTGGATGAAAGACCACCCTCACTCTCAGCCCCCATCTATCAATAGATGCTTCCAGGGGCTCTGCCCAGAGTCCTGGAGCTGACGGGAGCTATGACGGGGGCTAGCAGCTTGTGGCTATACCCTGTCCTGGCCCATGAGTGACCCATTATCATCCCTCCTTTCCCCACAGGCTGGGCACGTTCATGGCTCTCGGGTGAAGTTCCACGGCCAGGATGAATTCTATGGACAGGCACATCCAGCAGACCAACGACCGACTGCAGTGCATCAAGCAGGTGCGCAGCTCTCCCATCCCTCTATCCCTCTGTTTCTCCGTCCCTCATCCCTCTTGTCTCTTCGTTCCTCTCTTTCAAGTTCATCTGTTCCTCTAGCCCTCTGTCCCTCCAGCCCCTCCGTCCCCTGCCAGCTGCTGACTATTTGACTTCCCCCATCCCCAGTGGCCTAGACTAGTCTCCCCGACCACCACCCTCTTGAGAATGGCCCTGGCTGGACCAGCCTGACTTTGGGGTTCAACATAGCTGGGTTCAAAGTTGCCTCTGCTCACCCCTTTTACCTCCCTCTGGAGCTTGTGTGACTTGGGGTCAGTGCAGTGCCTCTCTGGTTTGCTGTGTGCGCTTGGCTGTCTAGAGGACCCAAGAAGCGCACAGGACAATGTCTTCCTCCCATACCTGCTTTGCAGACGGGAGCTCCCTACCTCTACCCCAACTGTTCCTCTAGGGAGAAACAAGAAAGGGCACAGCAGGGAGGATGTTGGTCTTGTATGCAGCTGACCCAGGATTGATCCTCGACATTCCATATGGATCACCAAGCACCACCAGGAGTGATCCCCAAGCACAGAGTCAGGAGTATGCTCTGAGTCCTGCCGACTGTGGCCAGAACAAACAGAAACAGAGACAGAAGAGGTTTGGGGATGTTAGGTGACTCCACATCCTGCCCCATGTGCAGGCCACAACCCTCAGGAAAAAGGGCAGGGGCCATAGCTTTGGGGTCAGGCCTGAGTCTGCCCTCTCTTCCCTGGGATATGCTGACACTTCTATTTTCTGAGCCTCAGTTTCCCAGCTGAGTCTTGAGGGTGCCCCAGAGTATATGAAGAGGCAAGCAGGACCAGACGGAGGCCCATTGGGGGGGTAAGGGAAAGCTGGAGTTCTGGGCACAGCCTAGCCAGGCCCCGAAGGCAGCACAGGTCAGTAGCTGCCCCTGCCTTGAGCCTGGTCTGGGGCCAGGCCGGGCCGAAAGAGGAAACAAGAAGACGCTGCAGGTTGAATCTGCCCAGATGCTCCCAGCACCATCATGCTGTGCTTACTGACTGCAGAAGCCAAATGGACGCTGCCCCCTGCCTCCCTCCTGCCCCTGTGTTCACTGTGACCCAGATTCTCCTGCCACATGGGCTAGTTGGCCAGTGCTCCACCCTGCAGATGCGCACACACAAATGCACGTATACATTCACCTTTGTATTGTCAACCTGGGTTCAATCCCTGGCCCTACATAGGGTCCCACAAGCCCCTCCAGGAGTGAACCCTGAGCACTGGAGATTCCTACTCCCATCTCCAGTTCATCAAAGACTGAGGGTTCCCCAAACACTTTCAGGAATGATCCTCAAGCACAGAGCCAGGAGTGAGACCTGAGCACCCTAAGGCGAATGAGGAAAAGTCCAGATCTGGGAAGAGCCCTGGACTTGTCGCTTGGACTGAGGGTTTGGGCAGCCTTGAGCAGAGGGGACAGGAGTGCGAGGTTGCAGGGAGGGTGACCCATCAGGACTAGACAGATGCTCACGCCACAGCTATGCAATTGCAGTCTGGGGCGCTCTGGATGTCACCCTTCAGAAGTCACTCCTTTTCTGGGCACGTTCCTGGGCCTTCTCTCAGAGCAAGGCGCATGCCTCACACAACTGATCCAGGTTCTATCCCTAGCACTGCAGCTGGTCTTCTGAGCCCCACCAAGAGTCAGCCGTGAGCACAACCAGAGGTGGCAAAAAGAAAAATAAATGGACCAGAAGGATAGTACAGGGGTTAAGCATATGCCTTGCCATGCCAACATAGCCAACCTGGGTTTGATGCCCTTGCACATGGCCAACCCTGGTTTCCATCCCCAGTCTCTCTTAGGGTTCCCCTAAACAGAGACAGAGTGAACCCTGAGCACAGAACCAGAAGTGAATTCTGAGCATGGAGTCAAGAGACATCCTGAGTACAGAGACAGGAGTAAGCACTGAGCCAGGAGTCAGTCCTAAGCACAGAAGTCATCCCCTCTGTCCTGTGTCTGCTGTGACCCCACCCCCAGGACCCCACCAGCGAGGAAGGGGCTGCTGAGCCCTTGCCCCCTAACGCTGCCTTCTGCCCACAGCACCTCCAGAACCCCGCCAACTTCCACAATGCTGCCACGGAGCTGTTGGACTGGTGTGGTGACCCTCGAGCCTTCCAGCGCCCCTTCGAGCAGAGCCTGATGGGCTGTTTGACGGTGAGTGTCATGGCGGCCCCCAGCCCCACATACCTCTCTGAATCTGAATGTCTCTCAGAAACCAGTTTCTCTGGCAGAGGGAGAACTCAGGGACAGTGCTTGGGACCGAAGATGTGGGTGAGACTGGCAGAGACAGAGAGATTGGGGCCTCAGCAAACCTCCCTGTTCATCTCTCCAACCAGAAGCCCCTGTGCCCAACAGTCTTGGCCTCGCCCTGGTGGCTATGTTACTGACCATTGTGCCCATTTCACAGCTGAGGCAGCCGAGTCCAGGAGGTGGGGTCCAGGCCTGCTCAGGGATCACAGCCTCTGTGCAAGAGGGAAGCCCAGGTTCAATCCAGGGATGGAGGAAGGGAAAGAAACCAACATCTAGCCCTGAGCTGAGTGGGAAGATTAGTGAGTAGGGGATTTGGGGGTCATTATGAGCATCCAGGGCCCTGGAAATGGAACTCATCCCACCGATCTCAGCAAGGAGGGGGTCCCAGGTGACTTCTTGGAGCAGAGCAGGGTGGGAGCCTGGCTTGGCCGCTGGAGACCAAGTGCCCAGCAGAGGGCAGCAGTGTGGCCTGTGGAGGAGGGACTGAGAAGTGTCTTTGGGGCTACCCTGAGGGGCCCTCACTCCCTGAACACCCCTGCTGCTCAGTAAACACTTTATTCCTCTCTCAGTCAGACCCTCACATGACTTTCCTGGGGTCGCAAGGCCCAGTGGAGCCTACTGTCTACTCTAACGAGTGCCCTCCTTATCCAACCAAGCTCAGATTCCATGTTCCTGAGGAAGCAGTGGGAATCCTGCAAATATTTGAACCTTGCTCTGAGCCTGCCCTCCACTCTCTTGCTCAATTTCGCTAGTTTTGTTTTGTTTTTGTTATTTTTTTTTTCAAACCAGAGCAACAGGATCAGCCAGTATTGGCCACAGCCAAGGACCTTTGCCTTCTTGCCCTCACCCAGGCCACCCCCCCCCCAGGGTACCTCAGGAGCTGGGAGTTGAGTCTTAACCCTTCTTGGGCCTGATAAAGAGGTCTTCTATAGGAAGCACCCAAACTGACTTTTTTTGGAGAGGGTAACACCCAGCAGTGCTCAGGAGTAAGTCCTATCACTACACACTCTGTCCTTGCAGACTCAGGGGTCCATATGGGATACTAGGGTTCGAACTAGGGTCTGCTGCATGCAAGGCAAATGCCCTACCCATTGTATTATCATTCCAACCCCCAAACTGACTTTCTTCTGGGTTTCCTCATCTGTAAACCAGTAAAAACCTCATGGAGCTCCTGGGAAAATGGGGCACTTCCCTGTTTAGGGAATCTTCCCCCAGCCTTCAGCCTAAAAGCCCATTTTCTCCTATATGGCTCACAGTAACACATTTTGCTCACTGCGTTGACATTCCCCTCACACAGCATCCACTTTCCCTCACACAGACCCACTTTTCCCTCACAGCATTTGTGTTTCTCAAAATACCCGTTTCCCTTACACCACTAACATTTTCCTCATACCGCGTCCCCATTTCCTTCTCAGGGCCGTGTTTTCCTCACAATGTCCACATTTTCCTCACAGCTGCCTTTGCATCATCCACACAACACCTGTCTCCATCACCTTTCACCTCAAGGTTCTCCTGAGGAGACCACCACCCACAGCTCAGTCATGCCAGCTACCAGCTTTAAGCCATCCAGACTTAGCCTCTCTCTGGGATAAATGTCCTGGGGGTGAATGCCCATTGGGACAGTGAGGCCTTTGGTGTCTAGTAGCACATGAGCCACCCGTCAATGTGGAAGGATGTAGGAGCCCCAAAACGCACCCCACAAGGCCACAGCATCAGGCAGAACAGAAGGAATGGAGAGCGCTGTGCCAAGGGCTTCTGTTGGCAGCAGACAGCGCTGCCATTCTACCCTGAGGAGCCCCCATTTCCTCTCACACAAGAAATCTGGGAAATGAGTACTGGGTGGTGGGTGCCATTCCCAGGGGCCCTGGTGTTCCTCAGAAGCAGATTTGGGCCTTGGCAACAGGCTCCTCAGGACCTCGTTGGGGTGTCAGGGCGCCCTGAAGTTTGAGAGTGAGTCTCCCCTGTCTCCACACAGCCAAGAGCCTTCCCACAGCAGGGCACGCACCCGCTGCAGTCAGCCATGGCCTCTCCAGCTGCTTTCTCAAATGATTCCTTTTCAAGCCCTTCCTTAGTAATCAGGAAACCTCATTGGGCTGCAGATAATGAGCAAAGTGGGAGGGTGGGTTGCAAATCCATGGGCCCAGGCCACCCCTATTTCACACACCGCTTCCAGGCCCATCTGAGGAAGATCACAAGAAGTGAATGGACATATTTAGTGTGGTGTGCACGCAATGTAAACTAATACCTACCAGCACTTAGGGAAGAAAGGTGTGTGGGCACTGTGTCCTGAGCCCAGGAGGATTGGATTCTGCTGTTACTGATCCTTACCGTTGGGCTCTTTCCCTGAGAAAGAGACTTTTGATCCCCATCCACCCACTCAAGGCCCCCAGGGTGTCTTCCTACACCTAGGCTTCTCTTGATACAGGCCTGCCTCACAAGACAGTTGACCTCAGTTCTGATGACATTGGTAGTAGGGCGCAAGGTGATAGGACAGCACTGCAGCCAACCTGCCTTTGATCCACAGCATCCCATATGGTCCCCAAATTATACATCTTTTTTTTTTTTGTGTGGTTTTTGGGTCACACCCGGCAGTGCTCAGGGGTTATTCCTGGCTCCAGGCTCAGAAATTGCTCCTGGCAGGCACGGGGGACCATATGGGACGCCGGGATTCAAACCGATGACCTCCTGCATGAAAGGCAAACGCCTTACCTCCATGCTATCTCTCCGGCCCCCAAATTACACATCTTTAGGTATCATTTCTGAGCATAGTCAGTTATAGCCCCCAAAACTAAGAAATATTCATGGCACACCTGCCCAGCACTAGGTTATTGCTCTGTTCTGTCATATACATGATGGAAAACAAAACAAACAAAAAAATACATTGTACTTTGGGACGAAAACACTAGCACAGCCAGGAGGACACTTGTCTTGCACAGGGCTGACCTGGATTCAATTCCTGGCACCCCATAAAGTCCCCTGAATCGACCAGCAGTGCTCCCTGGGCACAGAGCCAGGAACAAAACCTGAGTACCTAAGTGTGGCCCTAAATCAAAACCTGAGACTAAAGATGGTGGCAGAGTCAGCCAGAGTAACAGTACATTAGGGAGATATTCTGCCTTGCATGCAGCTGAATTGAGTTTAATCCTGACGACCCAAATGGTTATCTGAGTCCCACCGGGTATGGCACAGAAACAAACCAGAAAAGACAAGGGGTGAGATGGGTGCAGAACTTCTAGGAACCTGGGAAGGGGGCAGATGGGAGCCCCTGGTGGAGCTGGAATACTGCCTGGGCCACCAAAGCCTCTGAGGTGCAGCACCCAAGTCAGCTCTGCAAATGCATCCAGTGGGCCAAAGCAATAACGGAGCAGGGAGGGTGTTTGTCTTGCATGCAGCCAACCCGGTTTCAATCCCAGCATTTCATATGGTTCCCTGCGCCTGTCAGCAGTGATTTTTTTTTGTTTCTTTTGTTTTGTTTTTGGGTTACACCCGGCAGTGCTCAGGGGTTACTCCTGGCAGGCTCTGGGGACCATATGGGATGTCGGGATTCAAACCACCGACCTTCTGCACGCAAGGCAAACACCTTACCTCCATGCTATCTCTTCGGTCCCCAGCAGTGATTTCTGAGCACAGAGCTAGAAGTAATCCCTGGCTCCTCAAAGAAAGAAAGAAAATGTGTCCTAAGCTCCTGAGAGCAGACCTGAGGTTCGTGGACTTGGGGAGTCCAGCTCGCCATCAGAAGGGACTGGCAGGAAGAGTCCATGTGCTGTGTCCCCTCTGATAGCCCTGTCCTCTCCCTCTCTGTAGGTGGTCAGTCGGGTTGCAGCCCAGCAAGGCTTTGACCTGGACCTCGGCTACAGGCTGCTGGCTGTGTGTGCTGCCAACCGAGACAAGTTCACGCCCAAGTCTGCCGGTAGGTGCCACAGCTTGCGTGCAGCTGAGCAGGTGGGAGGGGCCTCGGTGCTCAGTCATGCCTCATCACTGTGCTGATTCCCATGCAGTTCTGGCCTCTGAGTGTAGCTGCTAAAACACTAGAGCCCACAGTGGGGTCAACTCACATCTCCCAATCTCACCTCCCGTGACACCCTGTGGGAGTCCCCTGGGACCAGTGAAGGCTGGACATCATAGAATCATCTCATTTCAGAGCCAGGGACATTTGGCCTGCTCAACCCCTCTTACAGATGAGGAAACTGAGGCTCAGGGAGTTGAAGGAACATTCCCAAATTATGGAGCCTGGTTGAAGGCCACCCTTTCCTCCAGATATTTAACCCTACTACTTTTTTTTTTTTTTTTCATTCAAAAACTGGACTGAAAATAAATAGAACCATAAAACAGCACACAGAGCTCTTGTCTTACACATGGCCAATCTGGGTTCGATCTCTCGGCACTCTGGTTCTCTGGAGCACTACTGGGAGTGATCCCTAAGAGCAGAGCCAGGAGTAAACCCTGAGCACCATTGTGTGTGACTCCAAACCCAGACCCAAGTTTAAAATAAAGCACAAGGGTCAGAGCGATAACACAGCTGGGAGGGCATTCATCTTGCACGAGGCCTGCCTGGGTTCAATCCCCAGTATCCCATAGGGTCCTCTGGGCCTGCCAGGAGTAATTTCTGAGTACAGAGCCAGGAGTAACCCCTGAGCACTGCCAGTGTTCCACCCCCCCCAAAAAATTAGTAAAGTAAAATAAAACACAAATTGAAATGAAAAACGAGCCAGGTGAGGGATGTGGCTGGTGGCAAAAAAAAACCCGCCTTATCCTATACAGACACACCCTGGTCCCAACCCTAGCATAGCAAAACAAAAGAAACTCCAGTATGCCCAGACAAGGACATTTTTGATACCTTCCCATAACTTCCATAGGCAGGAGAGGAGGCACCATCCCTCTGTCCATCCAGCCTTTGAACCCACTCACTGCCGGGGGTGCCTGCTACTACAGACCATTCCTTTCTTGGGCTGGGAGTGCTGTATGAGTTTTGACCAGCAGCCTCATCAGTCCAGCCTGTGAGCCCCTAGGAGAACGCTGAGCCCCTCTTCCTTCCCTTGAGAAGACAGCAAGGATGAGAACTTCACTTGCACGGACCATCAGAATATTCTCGAGACATGTCTGATGCTGCCCATTTGGAACAATTCAGTGAAAAGGAAGAACATTATCTTATCTATATGTCACTAGCATACCTTACTGAGTCATAATCATTCATGGGGAATAAAGAATCAGAGTCCGGGATATGGACTCTCATGGAGCAGGAGGGTACCTTTTGTGTGCAGAATCCCTGAATTTAATTCTTGGCACTGCATAATTCTCTGAGCACTACACCAGGAGTACCTTCCAGTGTAGCCCTAAATAAACACATACATGCATACTTTCTTCCTACTCTCTGAGCAATAATGAAACAGGCATGTTCTGTGAATTTATCCATCTAGCAGGTCTTTGGAACTATAGAGACAGCCTCAATGAATGCTTTAATCCCTCATACCATGTCTTTATAAATGTGGGTCTGTTTATCCACAGTCTGGGCTCATGGGCTCCTGAGTTACTGGGTAAGAGGCCAGCTGAGATCTTGTTAACCAGACACACTCAGAGACCAGAGAGGTACCAGCCCACAGTGGAAGATGGTGCTGGTATTGAACAGCCTGTCAACCAATGGTCTGTGCTGCCTAGTCCTGATGAAATACAGGATTTAATAATAACACCGATGTCATTTTGATAGGTTGAAGGTTTGTTTGTCAAAGAAATGTGCATGTCATTTCTCCTCCCTGGTTTCCGATTCCCCTACCCAGATCAGCACCTGACATGGTACCTAAGGGGCTCAGCAAACTTGGCCTGGGAAGGACCAGAGAGGGACTGACGCAAGGGCAAAACCTAAATAATGGGGTGTGACAGGGATTGGTCAGATATTACTTGTGAAAGTAGGTCTGAAGGGAGAGAGAAGCAGGAACTAGATCTCCACTGGAGTCAGAGCCCGCAGGAATTCTAGAGCTGTGATCAGCCCTGGAGGGAAAGGCATCACTGGCCAGTGAGGTCCCCCGGGGTGCAGATAAGCTCCCCCAGATGGGAACTGGAAGAGGGAACTTGAGGAAGAACTTCTCTGGGCCAGGAACAATGTATGTGGAGGGCCCAGGAAGAGTTACAGCAGCTTTGAGAAGAGGGAAAGCAGGAGCCAGTGGCAGCCTAGAGGTTGTAGTTCTTGGAACAAGGAGGCAAAGGAGCTGGACTGGATTCTCTCTTCTATAAACATTCACCCAGGATGATAAAGAGCAGGCCAGAGCAATAGATAGTGCAGCGGCCGACCTGGATTAGATTACGACATCCCATAAGGTCCCCCAAGCACTACCAGGAATGACCCCTGAGGAAAGAGTCAGGAGTAACCCCTGAGCACACCAGGTGTGGCCCAAAAACAAACAAATATTAAAAAGAGCCAATTGGGCTGGAACAATAGCATAGCAGGGCGAGCATTTGCCTTCATACAGACAACCCAGATTTAATTTCTGGCATCCCAGAGGGTCCACCACACATCAGGGGTGATCCCTGAAATGCAGATACAGAAGTAACTCCTCAGCATTGCTAGATGAGCTAAATAAACAAACAAATAAATAAATTATTAGGAAATAAGAATGAGCAGGCTGTGTGGGAACCACAATAGGCTTGGCTCTGGGGTGTGGAGTAAAATAATCAAAATGTAGGTGCCAGAGTGATAGCACAGTGGGTAAGGTGTTTGTTTGCCCAGGTTCAATCCCCAGCATATCATAGCATCCTCCAAGCCCTGCCAAAAATGATCCCTGAGAAGAGCTAGCAGTCAGCCCTGTGCACCACTGGGTGTGGCCTAAAAACAAACCAAAAAAGGAAAAGAAAAATAAATCCAAGTGGTGTGTCAGATAGAGGCAAAGCCAAAACTAGTGGGGCCGAGAGATAGCATGGAGGTAAAGCTTTTGCCTTGCATGCGGAACGACAGTGGTTCAAATCCCGGCATCCCATATGGTCCCCTGAGCCTGCCAGGAGCGATTTCTGAGTGTAGAGCAGGAGTAACCCCTGAGCAGCGCTGGGTGTGACCCAAAAACAAAACAAAACAAAAAAGCCAAAACTAGTAGTTGTGATCAGTGGGGTGAAGGAACTGTCCCCACTCTGGCTCCTGGCACTTTGCCTTGGGATTGCTTCTGTCCTGGCTCAGTGGTTCCAGGAAAGAGGCCCAGGTTAGCTGTGTGCAAATGCCCTGCGTTTGTATACTCTCTCCCCTCCCCTTCCTGCCTCTTCTGAGCCAAAGCCTGTCCCCAGGTGATGGCCAAAGATTATTCCGGTGCCAAGGGACCTTTCCTCTTGTCTCTGCACCTCATGTAGTACCGCCAGAGTGGGTCAGCAGCCCCTCATGGAAGGGAACCCTGAGCCCCCACCCTGTGGCTCTATCACTCAGATTCTGGATTCAGTCCAACTGTCCTTGGCTCACTCAACCACCCCGATCTGCTCAAGCCCCAGGTCTTGGCTGCAATCTAATGGGGAGACTGCGTTCTGATGGGGGAGGCTGTGGTCTGATGGGGCTATGGTCTGATGAGACAGGTTGTGGTCTGATGAGGTTGCAGTCTGGTCTCTAGTGGAGGCTGCGGTCTGATTAGGAGGCTGTGGTCTGATGGAGGAGGCTATGGTGTGATGAGAGAGGCTGCAGTCTGATGGAGGCTGCAATCTGATGGGAGAGGCTGAAACTGCTGGCTTCAATGGTTGCATAAAGGACCTGGCAGGCCAAGCTCCGAGAGGTGGGAGCCAGAGCCCCTCACTGGCCATGAGACCACACTTACAAGTCGTGACTGCCCTATGTGTGAGGTGGGTCATCCACTGCATGGGCTCCACCAGCTAGACTGATGACATTGGGAAGAATCACCCCCAATGCTGGTGGGCCCACGGTGATATTCCCCACCAGTACCCATCCATCTAACTTCCCGTTCATCTGTCTGCATTTGTTCCCCTGTGGCCTCTAGAATCTTGTGGGGTGGACCTGGGATTGCCCCTCGCGCTGTATCTGTAGTTCTAGATGTGCTCAACCACCCTCTCCGGCCCCTCCCTGCCCTGATGCGTGTGCAAGGGATGTGTATGCAGGTCTGTGACTACGGTAAGTGCACGTGTGGGAAGGGTGCTGTAAACGTGTGTGTGTGTGTGTGTGTGTGTGTGTGTGTGTGCATTAGAAGCTGCAGAGGTGTGTGCTGGATCGTATCATGTGTTGGGGTCTGTGTCTGTGTTGGATCCTGCATGTGTGTGTGTGTTGGGGGTTGTTAATTGCACAGGTTGGGGTCTGTATCTGTATTGAGGTTTGAAGGGGGCTGTGGACTTCGTTGCGGAGGGAGCTGTTTGCACAGCCCCCCAAGCTATGCATCTGTATAACACTCTGTGTGTGGCACTCATGCCTGTGTCCCCGCCGCCCCTGCACCCGCTCCCTCTCCCTGTCTGTCTGTCTCTTGTCAGGAGGCCAGGCTGGGGCCAGACGGAGGCCAAGGGATGAGATCATGCAGCACCGAGCGGTGCTTTGTCGGGAGACAGTGGGGAGCAGGGCCAGGCCATGCACTCTGCCATTGGTGGGCTGTGGAGTAGGGCAGCACTATACGGGGCATGCGTGCGTGCGTGTGTGTGTGTGTGTGTGTGTGTGTGTGTGTGTGTGTGAGAGAGAGAGAGAGAGACAGAGAGAGAGAGAGAGAGAGAGAGAGAGAGAGAGAGAGAGAGAGAGAGAGAGAGAGAGAGAGAGAGAAGGCGAGCGCAGAGCAGACATTGCAGTAAACCGCCAAGTCAGGCGACTCCACGCGGCCCCTCGACTCCCAGCCCCCAGCTCTTTGTTCTGCTGCGGCCAGGCGAGCACGCGCACAGGGGCGTGCCCAGGCCCACAGCCTCTAAGTGGCAGGTCCTTGAGGGCCCCAGTCCTCCCCTTCCTCCACAAAGAAGGTCACCTGCACCCCCCCGGCCCCCCACCCTACTGCATGCCCACCCTGCCCCCACCTTCACCGCGTGCAACCCTCACCACTTGGCAGGCAGTGCTACAATGTCAACTCCTCAGTCCAGGGGCACCAGGCACCATGCCATGCATGGCAGGCCCCAGTGCCCAGTGACTGCCCCTGCCCCAAATCTCTGCTTACCCCTGTAAGAGCCCCACAGCACATTAGGGGAAGAGAAATGGGGGATGTCAAAACCCAGGGAGTGTGGAACTGGGACCCAGAAAGGGGAGCCCCACCCCAGGGTGCTGGCAGAGAGAAGCGTGGCTGGTAGCCCAGCGGCTGGGTGCAGACATGCAGGGAAGGAGGTCAGGCCTCTGCAGAGGTCCTAGTGGGACCTGTTTGTCCTTCCGCTGCCCATAGGTGCTCTCTGGGGCACTGTTCATGTTCTTGCTTCCTGCCTAGGGATATGTAGGACTCTAATCTAAGTGTTCCCCGGTGTCCCTGCTCAGGTCTGGTTTCTCTGAGGTGCTGGAGGGCAGATGTAGCAGAAGGAATGGGCGGCTGGGGATGGGGTGAGAGGGATCAGGGAGGGATCAGGAGGGTCCTAGTCTGTGGCCTGTGGTCCCGGAGAGGCTAGGGAAGGCTGGGCCTGAACTCTGGAGTCTCTTATGCAGCCATAAGCCTAGCTGGGTGTCATTCACTCTTATGAGGGGGGATAAGGCCCAGGGCCTTTCTGCACCCCAAGCACAAGGCAGGGCCTGAGGTTATTTCCTGTCTCTGAGGCTGGCGCTGGCACTCTCTCTGGCTGTGTGGGGCTCCCTGGCACCCCCACAGTGGCGGCATTTCCTGCCCCCACCCAGATTGCCTGTGCCTCACAGCCCCCACATCCCTCCCTGGCCCCCAGCCCTCTCCAGTCCAGCCTGAGCAGGCAGCCTCCTTCCCCATCCCCAGGGAAGACAAATGGCCTTATTCAGGGCCGTGAGTCTCCGAGACAAAGCAGTATGCAGCTTTGCGTGAAAAACGTGCGGGCGGTGCACTGGGCGGGATCGTGAGGGGGCTGTGAGGGCGGGCATGTCTCGCCCTTGAAATTCCGTGCAGGGCTCCCCTCAAGGCCAGACCCCCCCCACACACACACACACACATATACACACACCAGCCCCACCTCCACCTCAGCTCATGATTTCATCCTGGGCCCTGGTGGCAACCCTGGGTCAGCTCTATTTTCTACATGCATGCACACACATGTGCACATGTACACCTATGCACACAACCACATACCATGCGCACACTCACACACACACTGTCCAGATGCTCCAGATGGTCAGTCCTCTGACCATGCAGGACGCTGAGGCTCTGGCTACTCCCTGGCCAGAAGCAGGACTTTCCCCTCCAGTTGGTTCTAGGGACACAGACGGCTGCCTCATCTGAGTCCCAGAGGGAGCAGGTGCAGGGGTATCTCCCTGTCAGAGCCCCTGGCTCCTCTCCTGCCTCCCTTGCTCCCGTGGAACAAGAGACCCAGGGAGAAGGTGGGGATGCCACAGTGGTGGGCAGGAAGGAGAGTGGCATGGTCAAGGGAGTGAGAGTTCCTGTGTGCAGGGGGTTCCTGTGGGGGGAACTGGGGTGAGCAGGGGGTGGGGGTGCCCTCCCTAAAGGAGCAGACCAATTTGATCCCTGGTATCTCAGAGGGTCCCCTGAGCTCACCAGGAGTGATCCCTGGCAATTTATATAGTTCCCTGAGAATGGCCAGATGTAGCCCAGAAATTAAAAGGAAATGGAAAGGGAAGGGAGGAGAGGAAAAAAGGGAAGGGAAGGGAAGGAAAGAGGAAAGGAAAAGGGAGGAGAGGGGAGATGAGAGAAAGGGAAGGTACTGGAAGAAAGAAAAGAAGAGGGAAAGGGAAGAGAGGAAGGGGAGGGGAGAGGAGAATGAAGTACTTAACCTCTCACAGCCCACCCAGCAACACTCCTGCACCTGCCGTGATGCATCCATGTGGCAGACGCCCTGTATCACTGCCACTGCTGAGCAAAGCAGTGTTTCCTGTGACCTCCACAAGTGCACTAGTAGAATATGTGTGGACCCAGGACAGAAACAGGAAGCAGAACACACAGGGACCAGAGCGATGGCACAACGGTAGGGCATCTGCCTTGCATGTGGCTGACGTAGAATGGACTGTGGTTCGATCCCCCGGTGTCCCATACAATTCCCCAAGCCAGGAGCAATTTCTGAGCACAGAGCCAGGAGTAACTCCTAACCGTCACCAGGTGTGTGTGCCCCCCCCCCCAAAAAAAAAGGCAGAACAGCAGAATACGCATGGACCCAGGGACAGAAACCAGAAAGCAGAATACTCATGAACCCAGGATGGATACACGAAGCAGAACACGCGTGGACACAGGGACAGAGAAATGGGAAACGGGGTTCCCAGACACAGCTCTGAAGGAACAGCTCCCTCTCGAGGGGCCACTCACGACCATGCTGGCCAGTGGGAGGAAGGAGCAAGGTGTAAGGTGTATTACCCTGGAGCCGGTTGGCCGGGGAGCTTGGGGGAGTAGGTCTGGCTTTCTAGGGTCTGTTTCTCTTCTGTCCTCACTCTGGTCTCAGCTCAGCCCAGGCCTGCTCAGGAGATCTGGGGGTGAATGAGCCACATTCCCCTAAGTCACTCTCCACCACACAGGACGCTCCTGCCACCGTCCTTGTTCAGCCCCAGCACTGTCACTGGGGAGACGAGAGAGCAGCTGGGGGGACCTTCAGCTCTGGCCAGGTCATCTCGAGGGCCAGTCCTTCTTCTTGGTTCCCCCGAGGCTCACAGTACCTCTGCCCCCTGGTAAGGGGGACAGTTGTCCTGCGGAGGAGGTGACCATCACTTTCCCCTCTGTGCTGGGGATGCCACAGCCGCCTGAGGCATTAATAAAGTCATCGGTGGCAATTAGAGCACTAGGAAGCAGGCAGGTAAGAGGATTAAGGCAGTCAGAGCTTTGGTTTTAAAACGAGCTTAGTGGCCTCACCCTAGCCGAGGAGGATTCAGGGGGATTCAAGAGCACGCGCGAAATAGAGTCAAGCTCGGGGAAGGCTGCTGAGCGGAGTCTCTCCGCAAGCAAGTGAGCACAGAGGGCCAGGGCCTCGAACATCCACCTGGGCACAGCCAGGTTATGGGGTCTGTGGTCGTGGCACCCACATTTGACCCTTTGCACACACACACACACACCCAGGCACAGCCGACTTTTGTTTCATGGGTGGCACGGAATCACAACAGGTCCTCACACATACAAGGCCAGTACTGTAGTGCAGAGCTATGTGCAGACTCTAGGGGAAGGCCAGGGGCTTCCTCCAGATGCTCCATCCACAGGCCCAGAGTCATTACTGCCCAAACGAACCCCCTTCCAGCCAGGCTTGAGCTGGGGAGCCCTGAGGAGAGTTAATGAAAGAATGAGAGAATGAAGGAGAAGTCAGATATTCCCAACACTGACTCCTCCTCCCATGTTCCTGCCTCTGTCTTTCCCTCCTAAAGATCCCCCCAGCCTGTGCTCATGGACCATCTGGCACCTGAGACACACAGCAAAGTCCTGGCCTAAGACCAGCTCCCCAGGTCACCGGGGACCAAGCTCAGAATCTGTGAGCCTCGCTTATAGGCTACTCTCAAACCCTCTTCATTCTCAGCTCTTTGTCAGCCTGGAGAATCACACCAGGCTAGATCTTGGCATCTAGAAACTGAAGTGGAGGCATCGAAGGGTCAGGACTCGGAGCTGGCCACCCTGTGCTGCCCTCAGCTCTGTCACTTCCGCACTGTTTGCTCTCTGTGATCAAACCGTGGGGACTGAACACTCACTCCTCCTGAGTGTTCAGGGCAAGCTCAACGTTGACTGGCCATGCGTATGCCTGCCTGCCCCTCACCTCACGTCCCTAAGCTCAGGGGCCTGTGGGTCTGGAGCCCCACTCCCCTTCTGAGAGCAGCTAGGCTGCCGTTCCCGTGGCAACCCTCCTGGGTGTCTTCAGAGACCATCTGGATGGCGTCACCCTGGCAAGGTGGTGCCTGGGTAACCAGGTGTTTATGTTTCGCTGTGGGAGCTCTGCAGGAGGGTGATTCCCCTCCCTGGGGACAAGGTGGCAGCCGGGCAGGTGGCCTTCGCCCTGTTAGAGAGAAACAAGCCCCAGTGCCCTTCCTGGAGCCTTTGCAGATGAGCTGTCCTGTCCCTCCCAAGGCTTCCTGCTGTCCCTGAGGCCCAGGGCTGAGGCCCAGGGCTGACTCCAACAGGGAATTCCGCAGGGCCCATCTCACCTGCTTGCCATGAAGAACCGCTATTGTCTCAGGCAGGAAACAGGAATTCCTGAGGGGGACCTGGGCATCCGTCTGCCTATCAGACAGGCATATAATCACAGTGAGGGCAAGAACAGCAAAGGAACTCAGTAACTAGTACTCAGAACTCTCTTCTCCCGGCACAGGGAGGTAATTAGGCCAAATTCAATCACACACCAACTCCCTGGTCTGTCTAGGGCCCCAGGGAGTGGGAGGGGAGCTGCAGGCTAGGCGTGATTTCCAGAGCCTGTCTTCTCAATGCAGTCCCTACACTCCTAGGGAAACTGAGTCAGAGTAGTCAGCTACTAGGCCCCAAAACATAGCAGCCTCAGGGATTAGTCCAGGATAGGCTCCTCCCACAGTCTGCCCCCACTTTCCTCCACCTGGGAAGCCCCCCCCAAATTCACATTTCCGCCAACTGCAAACTAGCCCAGCCACTGCTCAATACTTGGCATGGGGGCTTTCAGGAAGCATGCACTCCTAGAAAAATTGAACTGCAGTGTTTATGAGTGCCTAGAGATCAGCACAGGGAAACAGCTCATCCCCAGGGTGTGAAAGGGTCCCCACAGAGAGATCCCACCTGTCTTAGGCCCATGACTCCTCACTCATTCCAGAGTGAGAACTATTTATTCTTTTTGATTTGGGGGCCACACCTGGCAGTGCTCAGGGTTGACTCTTGACTGTACTCAGGGATTACTCTTGATGGGCATCAAATGGGGTGCCAGAGATTGAACTGGCAGCAGGTAAGACCAGCAACCTGGCCAGCTGAAGCAATAGTGCAGCAGTAGGGCACTTGCCTTGCACACAGCCAACCTAGATTCAATCCTTAGCATCCTATATGGTCCCCTGAACCAGCCAGGAGTGAGTTCTGAGTGTCGAGCCAGGGACACTAACTTATTGACTCATCATCCATCCACTAACAATTATCTAACATTGATTAACATTACTGAGCATCTACTATGTGTAGGACACAGCCTTGAGAACTGCTGCCATGGGATAGACAAACCCCACACCTTCCAAGTTCCTGCCAACAGCCCACAATTTTTGAGGGCTGGGCAGGCCCAGCCCAGCCACCTGCTGCTGCTTCCGAACTAGTTTTGTTTTGTTTTGGGGTGGTCTCTGAAGGGTAGATCCAGGGGATTGTGCTGAACAGGGATTGAACTGGGGCTCTGATCCCTGATTCTTTGTTGCCATCTCCCCAACCCTCTGTCGGTTATCATGGGTCTCTGCAGTGTTAGTGCTAGTCTGCGTGGGGACTGTGGACCCAAGACACAGTTCTTTTTAGTTTGGTTCATTTGGGTTTGGTTTCGTGACCACAGTCAGGAATGACTCCTGGCTCTGCTCAGAGATCCCACCTGGGGGGTTCAGGGAACCCTAAAGAATACCAGGGATCTAACCCATGTCAGCCACATGCAAAGCAAGCGCCCTCCTGCTATACTTTGAGTCACATTCCTTAAGGTTTCTCACTACACTTGAGAAGACCAGTGCACTCCTGATTAGGAGAGAGATCTCACATCTATATCAGGCACATGGAAGCTGGGCACAGAGGCAGTGGAAGGAGTCCTACCCTGGGCATGCAGCTCGGCCAGGCCCAGTTCTGGCCCACTGTTCCACTGTGCTGGTCACCACCCCAGGCCTCCCACTCAGGATTGTCCCTACATTCCAGTGTAGCCTGTCTGCTCCTGTCTCCTGACCCAGGGATGGTCCAGACACTCGGGCCCATGCTGAAGATAAAGGGGATTCTACAGCCTGCTATGGGGCAGGAGGGAGCAGGCAGGGGAAGCCGGTCCTGACGGGGCCCACCACTTCTGGAAGGCCCTCGAGAGTTCATAGAGTACAGCAGTGCTGGCTAGCCACCTGGCCACACCCCAAAGCAGAAGAGCCCCAATTCCCATCCTACCCTTCAGGATGCTCTGTCTCCATTACTCATCTCCTTGCCAAGCTGCCTGCCCTGACCAGCCAACTCTCAGCTTGTTTTTGTTTTTGTTTCTGTCTTAAAGCAACACCCCGCTGTGCTCAGGCTGACTCCTAGCTCTGCACTCTGGGATCATTCCTAGTGGTGTTTGGAGGACCCTGTGGGGTGCCAAGAATGGAATCTGGGTTGGCCGTGTGCAAAACATGTGCCCTACCTGCTCCTGCTGGGCTGTTGCTCCAACCCTGTGTGCCCTTAAATTCTCCTCTTGTCCAAATCACTTCTTCCTCCAAAAAGGGAATTTGTGAGCATTTGTCTGGGGCACAGAAGTGGGATAAAGCTAGAAATGCCCCTGATAGGTAGGCAGGCAGACTGACTGACTGACTGACTGACTGACTGACAGGGAGACAGATGGACGGACAAGGAGACAGGTAGCCAAGCAGCCTCTGGAGGAAGGAAAATCACCTTTTGACAACTAAGGAGTTCTTGTTTCTTTAACTGGGGATGGTTCTGTCAGATCAGAAGGGCAGTAACCCTAGGAGCATTGCGGCTGAACAGTGCAGCTTTTTGGCTGTCCCTTCCATTCAGCTCCCATACGATGGCAAGAGGGTTAGGATGCCCTTCAGGGGACCATGCAGTAACCATGTGGAGACCATCCAAGTGACCATGTGAAATCCATGCAGTGATCATGAGACTATCATGCAGTAACCATTCAGCAACCACGGGGTGACCATGCAGTCATGGCTGGCTCAAGGCCCTTCACCCAGTCAACTGCTCTGGTTGCGGCAGATATATGAACCCAGACTCAGCCTGCCAAGTCACATTTGGTGTCACCACCACAGGCTGCTCAGCTCCAATTGCTTCGAGCTTTCCCCAGAGCAAAGGAAGGCAGAATCAGAGCCACCCAACAAACTTGGGGCCATAGCTGGGGCCTGTGAGGCTAGAACAGAGAAACCAAAGAAATGCAGAAGGAAATGGCCTCAAAGAGCTTAAGGACAGAGCCTATGGGGCCTCCGGGCAAGAAGGAACTTGAACATTTTGTCTTTGGTTTTGCTGGTGTTTTTCTTTTTACTTTTTTTGGCTTAGGCTCAGGGGCATCATTCATAGGACTTAGGGGACCTGCAGTGCTGAGGATCAAACCCTGGGCCCCTGTATGAGATTCACCCCCACCCAGCACTGAGCAGGGACTCAGGTGCCATCTCAGCTGTAATACCCATAAACTGTGTGTTTCCAGGCAGCACTCGGAGGGGCAAGTGAGGTCGAGGACACCCATGGGTCTTGTTTCCTTAACAAAACAGTTTTCAGATTTGGGCAGCAGCCAGATGCAGACATGTGGGAGTAAAGGCCCTGTCTGGGATGAGCGCCTTTGGGTGGAACAATGTTAGGAAAGAAGCCAGGGATAGTTAAGAGTTCCCCACTGCCTCTGGTTCTTGTTGGGGATGGGCGCTCAGAGAGGACAGAGACAAGAACTCAGTGCATGAGATGCAGGGTGCTGGGGAGATTGGAAACTATAGCCAGGGGTTCAGCTCTGGGCCAGCACTGCTGGCATTTAAGTCTTATGGTTCTAATGTTTCGAACGTAGAGTGTGGGACGGGGATGATTCTGGCTCCGCCTGCCCCTCTAGGGTGGGAACCATCCTGGCACATCATAAGTGGCTGCTGTGTAGGCCTGGTTACCTGTAAGCTCTCCTCTATCTGTCTACCTCCCAGATCCTAAGTACCCTCTGTCCCAGCCGTAGCTGAGCTGCAGAAAGCAGGTCACAAGGAGAGCCAACATTGCCCAGCACAGAGACCTCAGTGCTTGTCCCCTCTGAGACAGCCAAAGGCATTCCTGGGCTCCTTCCACCATGTCCCACACCCCCATGTGACCTGGTGCAGATAGTGACTGTGGTAGCCTTGAGTCTATCACCCCTGAGCACAGCTGCCTGGAGCCTCCCCCTCCTGCATCTGGAGCACAGCTGCAGGAGCCAATCCGGGTGCTCAGGAGCCCCCAAGATATGCTGGCTCAGCACAGACTGCCCAAGGCAACCCAGAATGAAACCGGAGTACTGCTGCCAGGCTCCCTGCACCCACCAAGTCCAGCCTGAAATTGGGGAGCCCTGAGGCTTGCCACCAGGAGGGACCTAAGGCCGAATTCACTCTCCCCTTAATGGCCCAGGCTGACCCAAGACTGGTTCAGCCCTCTGTGTGTGAGCCGGGGATCCCCCTGCCTTTGCTGCCTGGCGGCCATCGCTGCAGAGGTGGGTTATACTAGGCTGGCTTCCCCTTACCTCTGCAGCAAGCAGCTGCTCCCTTCCCGGCTGCAGTGCTGTGATATATCCTCACTAAGGCGCCTGACAGGAGGGCATCAGACACCCCCCAGAAAAGCCACCATCCCAGCGGGCCCCACGCCTTCCTTCCCATCTCGGCACTGTCCCCTCCCAGGTCCCTGGGCGAGCAGGAGCTGCAGAGGAGCCTTTGTCTGGGACCCTTTCTCTGCAGATCCTTATCATCGCCGGGCGCCGGGGTGGAGCTGGCCAGTTCAGGCCTGGGGCCTGGGAGCAAATCTCTGGACTTGGAGAAGGACCTTTGGAATGTGGAGGCCTCCATAGAAATCCTTCTGCTGGGGCTGGAGTCCCTTATTTCTGTGGCTCCTTGCATGGTGGAGCAAACTGAGAGGGGCCTGAAAAAGGCTGGAGAGGGACCCTAAATTAGCATGTGAAAATCCCAGCTCTGGCCACTTGTCCTCTCTGTGCCTGCGGGGGGCCAATGAATGAGAGCAAACAATTTGCTTTTCTAATAGCTAAATCTGCAAATGAAGGGAACTGACTTTTTTCTTTTCTTTTCTTTTCTTTTCTTTTTTTTTCTTTTTTAATTTACCTGGGGAAAGTAAAAAATCTGTGAGCCACTGGCCCTTGGAGCTTACACCAGGGCTTTCTAAGTAGCTAGTACCTCCAGGCTCCCCCTGCAAAGCTGGGCGTGGGGGAGGGGCAGGGGCTGTGCCTTAGGTCGGGGGCCCTGAGGTTTAAAATCTGCTGGGTTCCAGCTCCAGACCTGCAGGAGCGGTTTTTCTCCACCTGGGCTTGGAGCTGCCCACGTAGCACTGACACAGATTGGGGCTTTCCAGAGGAGCCTGTAAGTTCCTTGTGTTTGGGTCTTCTTTGGTTCTGTAGGCAACAGAGAGAGGGGAGTTCTGGTTCCTAGTGCTGAGCTGCCCTGGCACGTGGGGTGGGGGAAGACCCAGGAAGAGTGGAGCGGAGGAGGGATTTGCAGCCTCCAGAGGTTTGAATTTGCTGAGTGATCAGGACTTGCAGCCTGCCGCCTGTAGACATTAAAGTAATGCCAGGAAGCGGGTTCTCGGGGATCGGGATCGTGCCCTCAGTGCTGGGTCACAGTTGACTCTACAGCAGCTCTCGGGTGTCTCTTGGGTGCTCTCAGTGATCTCAAGAAGACCAGCTTAGCCAAAGCAAGGAAGACAAGCATCCTGGCCTAGCTAAGGGTTCCCCTCGTCTTTTGGTAGGCCAAGCTCTACAATGGTAGCAGGTAAATCAAGGCGTGTGCTCAGAGAGAAACCCGGTGAGCCCGGGGAATACCCGATCATTCCTGCGACGGACACCATGTCCCAACCAGCGGGAAGGGCTTGTCAGTTCATCTCTGTTGTAGGAAGCTACTTCTTGTCCAAAAGGCAGCAGGTTCTGAAGTACGAATTAATCCGTTTAACCAGCTCCTTTGAGGGAAAGCCCCTGACAACTGCATTTGGTTTTCAAGTGGCAGTGGGTGGGAACAGAGCTTGCTAACGACTCGTGTCAAACAAGGAGCTGGAGCATGAATTTCCGGATAAGTGACTCGTCTCCGGCATTTCCAGGCCATGGGTAGGCAGGTTTAGGGATCTGGTGGAGCAGAGAGTGCCGTGTGCAAGGTGTCTCAGGCATAAAGTACGAGATGGGGGGAAAGGGCAGCAGGGCCAGGGCTTAGGGACCTGGTGAGGCCCCGTGCTGCCCCGGGAGCTTTAACTCCCAGGAGCTGGTCCCCACAGACCTGGGGTGCTGGGCTGGTGTGAATTTGGGGCGTGGAAGTGGAATTCTGATTTTGAGCCGTTTCCCCAGTCCTAAAGGAGAAAGGTCGGCCTTTGGTTTGCTCTGTGTTGCTTGTTTTGCTTTGGTTTGGGGGACACACCCAGATCCTCTGGAGCTGACTCCTGATTCTGTATTTGGGAGACCCCTATTCGGTGCTGGATTCTCCTCGAACGAGACCAGCTTTCACTCCTTACCTTGTCTCCGGGGTCCCTAAGGCGGTTTTTAAAGACGGTTCTAATTGCCTTTCCCTCCGGGCATATCAGAGCGCGCTCTTCTCTTCCCCCCCACCCCCCCCCCCACACACACACACTCGCTTCCCAATTGTTAGGGGGCAATTAGGGATCCATTCAAAAGGCTGGCCTGGACAGGTGGGCGGGGTGAGGGGAGGACTGTAAAATGCCTTTGGAGGGGGGGCTCGCCGGCGTTGGAAGTGCACAGGGAGAAGAGGGGTCAGAGCTCTCCAAGAGGGGCGGGCAGTAGGGAAGCTCCGAGGGGCGCGCCGAGCTCCGCGCCTGGAACCCGCGGCCGTGGAGGAAGAGGCGGCGGCGCCCGGGGCGGGGCGAGGCGAGGCGGGGCGGGCGATGGGCGCGGGAAGTCCCCGAAGTGGGCACGCGGGTGCGTACGTGCGCGCTCAGCCGTGGGGGACTCCGGGTGCCTGGGAAGGTGCCTGCCCGCTGCCAGTGCCAAAAACACTTTGGGGACGGGGACGGGGGTGGGGGGTCCGCCGGGACACTCACGCACGCGCGCGCGCACACACACACACACACCCCGACCCTCGTTCACACGATTGATTCCTCGGGGAGGCTTGGCGAGGGCGCGGGGGCGGAGCGGGCCCGAGCCTCGCGCGTCCGCTAGTCCCTGCTGGCTGGCCTGGCGGCCGCGGCGGACTCGCCGGCACCTCCCAGCGAGCGAGTTTGAAATGTGAGCCGCCGCCGCTGCCACCGCCGATCGCGCTCGCTCTCGCTCTCGCTCGCTCGGCCTCGCTGCCTAGTGGCCGCTGCCGGGCCGCGCGCGCCAGCCAGCGAGTGCGGGGAGGGCGCACGGTGGCGCGCGCGAGCGGGGCTCCCCCGAGACGTCCCCCAGACTCGCCCCCCACCACGCCGCCGCGTCCCCTCCCGCAGCCCCGGCCGCAGCCGCGCCGAGCGGGTGGGTGGGTGGTCGGTGGCGCGGGCCGTGGGAAGTTTGGCCCGCGCATCCCCGGCCCCGCGCGCCCCCGGCCGGCCCTGTCCCCCGAGGGCTGTCGCCTGCGCCCGGGCGCGCGGCGGCCCCATTAGCGGAGCCGCTGCCTGTGATTGGCTTCGCCCGGGAAGCCGGAGACGGGCGATGAATAATTGATGCGCGCGGTGCGGTGCGGTGCGGTGCGGAGCCGGGCGGCGGCGGCGGCGGCGGTGGGCAGCAGCGGGCGCCGGAGCCGGAGCCGGAGCCGGAGCGGCCTCGGAGCGGGCAGCGCGGTGCTAGCGGGCGCCGGAGCCGCCCGGGGCCCCCGCCGCCGCCGCCGCCCGGGCGCGGAGCGGGGATGCAGGCGCCGCCTTTGTTCCGCGTCGGCTGAACCCGCCGTGCCCGGAGCCGCCAGCTCGCCGCGGCGCCCCAAGCGCCGGGCCGCTGCCCCCCGCGGGCGCCGGGGCGGGCCCCACGGGTCGAGGCACGCGTAGGTGAGTGCGATGGGGGGGCCGTGGGGTGGGCGCGGGGTGCGGGGGCGAGTGTGTGTGCCCGAGTGTGACAGGAGCGCCGGTGCATTGTGGGTGGCTGTGCAGCGTGCATGGGCGGGGGGGAACCCCGGTTCTCCCGCGCGCCCGCAAAACCAGGAGCCTCCGGGGCGCCGGCCCGAGTGACCGGAACTTCCAGCCGCTCCTTTGTCAGACGCACCCCATGTGCCAGAGCCCCGCAGGAACCCCGCGGGCGGCCTGCTGAGGCGGTAGGTGCAGTGCGCGCGCTGGTGACAGGTGTGTGCGGGGGTCCCCGTAAGAGGTACGCCGCCGGGAGGATCTGCTCTGCCAGAGAGGGCTGACTGGAGCCTTCCAGGGTGCCTGACCCCAGTCCTGCTAATAAAGCATCGCTCGCAGATCTGGAAGGGCCTTGGGCTCCTTGGAGCACATGGTCGGTGTTGATGCTGATGTTGAGTCCGGCTTCTGGTGGTGGTGGTGGTGGTGGTGGGGTGCTTGGAAGTGGCTGGATCTCCCTCTAACCTTTCACCAGACGTTGAAGCGCTTTTCCACCAGGTCTACGCGTTGGCCCGGTCAACAACCACACTTATGAACTGTCCGCTCGAGAGCTGGACATGGCCCGTGGCCTCTCAGACATGGAAGGAATTAGGGGCTGCTGGCCAGGACTGGGTGCCAGGGAGCTTCTTACTACCCCACCTGGCTGGGGAGTTGGTTAAGTGGGAGGAGAGGTGGCGCCCCCTGAAATGAGGGTGATCCCTTTTGGGAGGGTCTGAGCATCCTTCTTACCTGCTCACCCTCCCATCTGCTCCAGAGCAAAGGGCCTGGATTGCCCCCGAAGAGGGGGGGGGGGTAATGGATGGGGCTGATGAGCCTCCACTCCATAAAGCTGTTCCCTTTCTTGCATGTCAGCCACGCAGCGACTCCCCCACCACGAACTGAATTCAGATCCCCCTGGAGCTATTTTTACCCCGAACTTCCTTAGTGAGAAACCACCGAGGGAGAGGGAGCTGCTGGGTGAGAACCAGGCTGAGCCGGAACCGGAAGCAGCCTCTGTCTGCAGGGTTTGAGAGCTACTTCCCAGTTGGTCTCAGCTGCGGGGAGACCCTTCACCCCTGACCTGCCACCCCTCCATCTCCACACCCCAGTGCTGACTGGAAGAGCAGAAGCCACGGGGTTGAGCTCAGATCTTGACCTGGTCATCGCTGTCTAGCCCAGCACCGACCACAGTGCCTGGCAGTGATAGGTAGGGAAGATGCACAGTGGCTGTGTAAGTTTGGAGCTGCCTGAGTTTCCCTCTTTGGTAGTGTGGCCAGGGCCTGGAGGGACCTGAAAGAGCTTCTTCTACTCTAAAGTCTGCAGTGTCTGGGTACTGAGCACTCGACCCAGAGTCTCCAGGGCTCAGCCCTTGTCCTGCTCTTTATGGGTGATTCCCAGAAGTAGAGGTCATGAGTTGGGGTTAGCAGGCACTGCCCACCTGGAGCCCCATGACCATTTCTACCCTTCAGGTGTTTCAGAAAAGTTGTAAGTGATCTCTGTGACCTCTCCAGCCCTGAATAGAGATGGACTGGGCAGCTCTGGCTCAGGATAAATCAGAGCCCAGAACCCTGAACTGAAAAGCACCTGCTGAGGTCTTTCCTGATGGTATCTTCTGTTATTGTTTTGTTGTGTTTTGCTTGGGCTATATCCAGCTTGCTCCTGGCTCTGTGCTCAGGAATCACTCCTGGCTGCGTTTGGGTGACCATATGGGCTGCCGATGATCAAGCCCGGGTTGGCTACTTGCAAGCCAACCCTAGCCTAGCAGGCTTGGGGGTGTTGCAAGGCGAACACCCTCCCTGCTGTGCTATCACTCTGGCCATGACCCTTGTTTTTGGAGCACCTTGTATCCCAGTAGCCACCCAACAAAGGACAGGAGTATCAAACCAAAATAGGAGCTTCTGGTCAGTACAGAGGCAAGTCAAGGGTCAGTTTGGTCCAGTAAGGTCACCCAATGTGGGGACTTCCAACAGTGCTCCATCCTTATCCCAAAGGGGAGAGGTCAGTACGGAGGTGAGTGGGATGTGATTCCCTAGACCTCCAAGAGGGCATCTTAGTAGCCATGAGGCACCGGGCACAGGGAAGCCACCATCACTGATCTATTTCCCAGGAGTGCTCAGCTGCGCTCAGGCCCTGGTAAGGAAAGTTCTGCTCTGTGCAGGCAGGAGCAGGAGGTGTTTACCGGGATCCAAGCAGCACAGGGCCCAGGTGTGTCCCTGGAGACCCTGGATCCTCTCTTCAGGGACCAGTGCTGGGCGGGGACCAGGTCTCTGCACTATAGAGCAGCAGCAGTGTGGAAGGGAGCCTGGGGAAATGGGGGACTGGTCCGGAAGACCCAAGTCTCACCTCCACCCTGCCAAGACCCCATTCTGCCATGAGTGCCACTTCCGTGCCTCCCTTGCACCCTCGGCCCTCGAGACGCGGCTGCAGGCGGCCTTCCTGGGGCCTTCCTGCCTCCAAAAGAACTTGCAGGGCATAGGGAACAAGCCAGCCCTTGCAGTTTCTCTAGCTCCTAGGCCACTCCTGCTGGGTTTGATGGGTGCATTCTGGGAGTCTCAGAGCACCCAACCAGCCATGTCCTGCTGCCTCTTGTCCCTGTGTCCTGTGCTTGCCTCCTTCAGCATTGCGCAAAAGCCCCTTGTAGCCCAGAGCTGCTTCCGAGCAAACAGATGGGGCAGCTGGCAGGAGACCCCACTCCTGAAAGGACTGCATACTCAGGGTCCACTGGGTAGACTGGGGGGTGCAGGAGGTCATTGGCTACAAGTGCCAGGCTTGTCCTGAGCCAAGGAAAAGGGGGACAGTGCTCAGACCCTCTCCCTTGTCTCTTTCCCCGCCTGGAGACTGACACACACACACACCCACGCACCTGTTGAAGGGGCCATGTGAGCAGCTAGGATGGGGCCCCTTCTCCCTCTCAGAACCCCAGACATGCAGTCCCCAGCTCAGAGCAGCTTCTTTCTGCACCCCACAACCTCTGGATTCCTCTGCACCCAGCTCCCATGTTCAGTCCAGCCAAGCATTGGCTAGTTACTGTGTTTGTAGTATGTGGCTGGAGGACTTTTACTTCCTGAGGGCCCTGTTTCTAGAAACTGCTATTCTCAAGGGCTCCGGCGCTTTCAGCTTGGCTACATGGTAGTCACCTTCCTCTGGAGGGGCCTCTGCTCTCATCTTATCTTTTTGGGGAGGTTTTTGTTTTGAGCCCACACCCAGCAGTGCTTGGACTTATTTCTAGCTCTGCGCCCAGGTATCACTCCTAGCAGGCTTAGGGAACTCTAGAGGGTGCCAGAGATGGAACTTGGGTCAGCCTTGTGGAAGGCCAGCACCCTCCCCACTATGTGTCACCTGGCACTGCTCTCTCTCCTTACTGGCAGCTCTCATTCCTCTCTGGAAGGTCGCTGCGCTCCGGGACTGGTCTCCCGGGCTATGGGGGTTGGGGAGGGAGGCCCCGTGGGAGGCAGTGAGAAGAGTCTGGATGCTGCTGTGAGGGAGGCAGAAGCAGGTGCCACACCCAGGGCTGAGGAAGGAGAAGGGCCTCTTGATGGGAACCCGAAGATCTATGAGGTAAAATGTGGTATTTCTGGAGGGTGCTGTGCCCCGAGGTTCTCAGGGCTTGCTTCTGGCCCTGCACTCAGACATCACTCCTGGGACTAGGGAAACCTTTGTGGTACTAGAGATTGAACCCCAGCCAGCCAGATGCCAGACAAGCACCTTAATCCCTTTTCTACTCTCTGGCCCCAGCTGAGGCTCTAACCCTAACCCAGTACCTCTCACCTGCAAGGTGAGTGACCACTTGAGACATAGCCCCCTCCCTAGATGGAACTTGATTGGGTTGTTTTGCTGTTTTTGTTTCTTGGGCCACACCCAGCGCTGCTCAGGAATCACTCACTTCTGGAGGGGCTCGAGGCAGGTAGAGTGATGGGAACTGAACCCAGGTTCGCCATGTGCCAAGTAAGCACCCTACTCTTAGCAGTCTTTCTCCAGCCTTCCAACACTTTGGTTTTGGGAATGAGTGGAATTATGGTCTGAGTAGGAAAGGGACTGAAATCTGGAGGGAGAAATAGGAAAGCCATAGGCCTAGACGGGGAAGGCTATGGATTTTTCCTGGAGGCCTCAGATAACCTGGAGCATTGAAGATCCCTGAACTTCTCCTTGGGCCTCTGTAGCAGTGGCCATGCATCTGTGGGGCGCCAGGCTGGGAAGTGGGGAGCCGTAAGCTGGCAAAGCTCTCTGGGCTGCAGGAATGTCGCTGCCCTGCTGACGCAATGGAAAGCTGGTCTGTTGCAGGGTTCCTGTTTTGTGGTTGTGGGGGGCCAGCACAGCCTGCTGTGCTCTTCCTTCTGTGGGGCTCCAGGAACTTACTTGGTGGAGTCCTCCAGACCGACCTCTGGGCACCCCGGGGAGCAGAGAGGCCTAGGGAGGGGAGAGCGCGCCCTATCCTGAAAGGACCCAGGCACTCTGGGAGCGCCATTAAAAGACTAGCTTGAGACCCAAGTGGGGCCTGGCAGTAGTCACTCTGGGAAGATGCCGGGAGGGGCCCTACAGGGCAGCCGCAGCCACATGTGTCTCACTCAACGAGCCGTCAGTCAGGACTGAATCAGGCACCAAGTTTCACTTCTTGGTTCGACACAGAAAGTTCTGCTGGAGGTGGAAGGTTGCTGCCCCTGCCCAGCCAGCCGCTGTGGACATTCACAGGGGGCAGTAGCCATCTGATTTCCTACCCTGCACCCCCTTTTCTGGGAGGCAGTACCCGCTTCTCTGTGGCCAGCAGGACAGGGCCCCCAAGGAATTACGAAACCCACGTCTGCCTTGGACCGGGTGAG
This sequence comes from Suncus etruscus, assembly GCF_024139225.1. Taxonomy (NCBI): domain Eukaryota; kingdom Metazoa; phylum Chordata; class Mammalia; order Eulipotyphla; family Soricidae; genus Suncus; species Suncus etruscus. The sequence goes on along the minus strand of NC_064862.1, from coordinate 47,043,722 downwards.
TGTGGGAACATCGCTGAACTTCCTGAACTCTCTTTCCTCATTAATAATGAATGTGGCTGAACAAGGCTTTGGTGGGGTTTGGGCAGGGCTGATCATGCTCTGGGCCTTGGAGTTCGTCATTGCTCAAGAGTGATGCCCCTTCCTGCTATAGCCATTTCGTCTCACCCTGACCAGCACCCCCAAGCCATGGTGTTACCACCTTGGCCTCAACCCCTTATCGTGTTTTGTGTCTGTGACGGGCTTGTCTGTCCTCTATTACCACAGCCCTGGGGAGGAGTCAGGGACCCCTTGGTCTATTTTATTGTGGGGGTGAGGGACTGCTGGGTTTTGGTGTCACACTCATGTGCCCCCAGGAGCAGGAGGTGGCCCTCACAACCCCCAATCCTGTGAGGGGCCTGCCCAGGCCTGCAGCTTTAGGCCTAACTCCAGACTTGAGCGGGCCACACCCTGGGGTCCCAGCTGTCCTGAAGCCTGAGGGGCAGATAGAAGAAAAGTTCTAAAACCTGAGTGGAAATCTTGGGCATGGGGCTCTAGGCAGGGCATCCTGCTTGGGTTAGTCTGGTCACCAGGCTAGGTGCTGGCCTAGAATCCTGCATCAGGAAGTTTGGGGTCCCCTTGTGTAGGAGTAAGGGAATCTGTCCTAAGGGGCTATCCGTCCTCCCAAACCTGTATATCATCTCTCCCCTCCCATGTCTACTCCTCTGTAAAATAAAAATACCAGCTCCTCTTATGCCTCCCTGCCTCAGTTTCCCAGAAATGACCTGAGGGTGGGTGCTCTGCCACCTCCAGACCCCTCAGCCCAGAGCCCCATGGAACTCCCTGCTTGATGGGACTTGGAACTCCTGAACCTGAATGAGCCCCGCAGAGCTCCTGTTTCCTCCTGTAGAGCTCCTGACCACCGTGGTTTCTTTTGTCTTTTGGGGTTTGGGGGCCACACTCAGGTGCTCAGGGATCATTACTGGTGGTGCTCAAGGGACTGTCTGGGATACCAGGAATCAAATTCTTGTTGGTTGAATGCAAGGCCAACACCCTAGCTTCTCTGGCCAGCTTCTGGCTTTCATGCAGGACTCACACATGGCTGAGGTGACCCTCCTGTGTTGGCTGTCTGCTTTTGGTTTCCCTGTAACATGTGAAACCTCTTCCCCCTCCCAAACTGCCAAGCATTGGGGCTGCCCTGGTCTCCAGCGACTAGGCGCCCCCTGCACTCCCCTGTGAGCTCAGATTCTGATTCCTTGTGCCTCTCTACGTGGTCCTGGGTACAGACATGTCCTCCCAGATGCTTCCAGCCAGGGTTGGCTGAGCAGTGGCTTTGGAGGGACCAAGAGGGTGCTGCCGCCTACCACCCCCAGAATTAAGCTGATAATCCTCTCAGAGCTGGCCGCAGGGGTGACCTGGATAAAGCCTTCGTCCTCCGCTCAGAACTTCTGCTGGGCCATGAAGTCCTGTTTAGTTTTGTCTCCTGTGCCAGTACCCTCACTGGCTTCCTGACACTCTCCTGCCCTCGAGCACTGTTTGCCACAACGTTATCGAACTCCACTACAGTGACCTGGAGCTCAAAGTCCCCCCCCCCCCCCTCGAATCACAAAAGGTGTCTCCTCACAATCCTGTTGGTGGATGCAGGCAGGTGCCCCGTGAAGGGCCCAGTGCACCCTAAATTCAGAAGTCCCTACCACTTTGCCAAGGCCAACATTCAGTGTGGACAGATGTTGTTTCTTGGGTTCGTGGCTATGAGCAGTCAAGCCTGTGGTGGAGTCCAAATGGGCACAAAGTCCAGATCACCGTGTCATGTTTTGTTTGTTTTGGGGGCTACACTCAGCAGTGTTTAGAGTTGATGCCTGGTTCTATGTTCAGAGATCACTTCTGGTAATGCTCACGGGCACACTATGAGATGCCAGGATTGAACCCAAGCAGCCTGTGTGCAAAGTAAGCACCTTTCCTACTGTACTATCGCTCTGGGCACCAAAAGTTTCGCCTTTTGAGGGGATATACCCAGCTGTGCTCAGTGCTCATTCCTGACAGGGCTTGGGGACTGAACCTGGGTAGGCAGCATGCAAGGCAAGTGTCCTATTGTACCGGCCCCCAAAAGTGTCTTTGATGTGGTGAATGAAAATCAGGCTTTGGATGGTCAGAGAATGTGGGAATGTTCCAAAACACAACACTCCTGCCCGGGGAATTTTAAGGCCCCAATGCTGATTTTTGGAGCTCAGGACTCTGGTCATGCAAGACTGGCTGTGAGTCTGGGAAGCTAGGCAGGAGATGTTACTCAGTGCAGGAGGCAATGAGCTGCCCCATTCCTGTCTGTTCTGTCTGTCCCTGCTGGCAGAGGGATCATGTGTGGAGATAAGACAGTTGAGCCTCTTGTGGACACATGGAACATGTCAAGAGATGGGACAAGGTGTAGAGAGGGGGATTCGCTGTCCTTTGCACAGGGTAAAGGGCAGAGGAAGGTAGAACTGTGGCCCTCCACAGTCTCTGGCCAGGGTCTAGGCCCCGTTCTTCCACCTGCCCAGCTCTTCCTGCTTGCCTGCAACCTCTTGGGGAGTGATGTAGCCTGAGGGGTCACCAAAGTTCCCCACTGCCTTGACATGGCGCATGGAGGGGGCACCCAGAACAGAGTTTGGGACCCCGAACTCAGAACCCACAGCCCACCCCGCAGTGTTCACGTGCATCTCAACCCTGTCACTGAGGCCATAGATATCCTGGGAGGCCACATGGCTTTGAGTGTGGCTAGGGATTAGTGATTGATTATCTGTCCCTTGGACATCCTAGTCCATACAGTGATCAGCGATCAATTATCTTCCCTCAATCTCCCTGTCCCCCGGGTTGGGGGTGTCTGATTTCAAAGCCAAATCCTGACCGGTCCAGTGGGAACCATTGTGCCCTGCTGAAGGATCTAGCAACTGTCTGTCAGCTTCAAGACCCTAACTAAACCTCTGGATGTCCCTGCATGTTTGGGGACCAGCCAAGGGTGAGCACAGGCCACAGCCCTGGCAGAGGATAGGCAACCAAAGAAGGGGTGGGAGGGGAGATGGCAGCAGTCAGGATGCAGCTAGGGGCACCTACTTCCATAGTAGCAGGCCATGGTTGGCTCCATGCCCACACAGAGGTATGGGGGCCCCACTCTGTCTGCCCTAACCGTGAACCTTCCTTCCAGGAAGAATAACAAGCCCAGAGGGTGGGTGGACAGGCCGATGGGCAAGAAGGAAGATGGTCCATTAGGCTCTTCAGCTCTGCCCACACTGCCATCCTTGTCAGGCTGTCTCAGGTGGTGCTGCCCAGTCTAGACCTGTCCCCCATGGCCTCTGGGAGGTTCAGGTTTCTGCCCGCCAGGTGGGCCCCAGGTGCTATCTGCCACCTTCCAGGGCAAGAGGAGAGGAGGGCAGGCAGGCCCAGACGGGCACCTTATGCCCACCTGGCTGAAGATGGGCATGAGCAGGCGTGTGTGTGAGGGAACTCAGTGTCTGCCTGGCGCTGGGGGCCCATGACCTGTCTGCACCCGCCTGCCTGTTGTGGTGCCTGAGTCCCATGTCTCCTCATGGGAGACCCCGTGGGTGCTCCTACCACCCAGTGGGGGTTTGCTCTGTTTCATTCCATTTTCTGGGGCTCCAACTTGCAGAATTAAGCTCTGGGTGCCCACCCCTGCACTTTTTTTGATTAAACAAGCTCTTGGGAAAACAATAGTGATTTCCCCATCGATCATAAACAGGAGCGATTACCATACAATTACCACCCCGCAATCACAGAACACAATCGTCTGCAAAATTACCCCCAAATTGGTTTAAGTGGCAACAAAAGAAGAGTGTTGGCATTTTGGCATGGGAGAAAGGGGGGTCTGCATGTGTTTCTGACAGCCCAAGGTTCTTCTTGGCACCCTAGGAGTGCCTCTTTTGAGAGGGGGTCTTGCTCAGAGGCGCCCTTTCTCCTGGCCCCTCTTGGCACAGTTCTTTACAAATTCAAGTTCATGTGAGTGACTCAGGGCTGGGACAGTGGAAGAGAGTGAGTTTGGTGGGAAGGGGGCTCCCTGGAACACTTCTCTTCCTGGACCTGCCACCTCTGTCTCTCCTGGGTCACTTTGTCACTTCTCCCCCCTCCAATGACCTCTCTGTGATTCTCATGTCTTCCCAGCTGCTGGGCCAGTGGAGGCCTGTGTCCAGTTCCCAGAAGGTCATGAGGGACCTTCTTTTGGGGCTCTGTTGGGACTCCGGGACCCAAGCACTCGTCTGTGGGCATGTGCAGGCTGTAGGGAGGTGTTGCCTGGTCTCAGGGAAGGTTCCTGCATACTGAGAGCTGCATGGCTGAGGTGGGAGATGGCTCTTTAATCCCCCCTAAGAACTGCAGGCTGGTAGTCTCAGTCTGTTCCCTGCACCTGCTGGGAGGACCCTTTTCTGCCCAAACCCTCTTATGCCCACTGCCTCATCTACCCACCTTCAGCCTGAGCATGGCATCTTGTGAGGCAGGAAGGAGCCAGTGGCTAAGTGTTTGGGCTTGTCAAGGGTATCCTGTCCATCAATCCTGAGGTCTCTTCCATAGCTGCAGCCAGCCCTCCTCTAGTGGAAAGCTGAGTTTTGTTATTTTGGTTTTGGGGCCATCCCTGGTGGTACTCAGAGGTTACTCCAGGCTCTGCATTCAGAAATTACTCCTGGCAGGCTCAAGGAACCTTATAGGGTGCCAGGGATCAAATCCAGATTGGCCATGTGCAAGGCCATTGCCCTCCCCACTGTGCAATCACTTCAGTTACTTCCTGAAAGAACGTTTCCAAGCTGAGCAGGGAAGTGGCGACAGACAAGAATGAGCTGACGTGATCACGGCTAATGCACTTGACTTGCTGTCTGTGGAGTAGCTAATCCAGTGTCTGGGGGCCACACTGGGCCGTGCTCGCTGGCTCAGTGTTCAAGGTCACCCTCATGCTGCTCTGGGGAGTACACAGGAACTCAGAACAGATCCTGGCATGCAGAGCCTGTGTTTTGTACACTAAACTAACCTTAGCTTTGCAAGGAAATGGGTCAGTATAGCATGGATGGACACGAAGTTATATTGTTTATGAAAGTTGTAACAACCCGCAACTTAGCCAAAGCATTTCAAAAAAGAGAGGAGAGAAGTAGAAACATCATTGCTTTTATTGCTATATATCTCCAGGAGGATTTTGAAAGAGAGAGTCAAAGACAGAGGGAGGAAGAGGAGAGAAATAGAGAGCTGGAAGAAGAGGCCTGTAATTCCAGGACCAATCTGTGGAGGACTGTAGCTCTGGAGTTTGAGAGAGAAAGAGAGGTACAAAGCAAGTTGTATCTTTCTTATGCTATATATCAGACAGGCTCTGCTCTGGTATTAACCTGAGCGTGCCCCCACCACCAACTGCCAGGCTCTACCATTTTGTTTTGTTTTATGTTTTTTGGGAGGCACAAACACTTGGCGGCAATCGGGTTAGTCCTTGTTCTGCACTCAGAAATCATTCCTAGCAGGCTTAGGGACCCGATGGGATGCTAGGGATCAAACACAGGTTGGTCCCAGGTCAGCACATGCAAAGCAAATGCCCTACTTCTGTGCTATCACTCTGACCTGTAAGACTCTACCTTTTTATACTAGGGCCGATGTTTGTTACAGGGGGCATGTCCCAGTCCAATTACAGAAAGGATATCATCACCTCTTAAAGATACATTGATATTAATTCCCTTGGATACATTAACAAAATAAATAAATGGCCTGGAGAGATAGCACAGCGGTGTTTGCCTTGCAAGCAGCCGATCCAGGACCAAAGGTGGTTGGTTCGAATCCCAGTGTCCCATATGGTCCCCCGTGCCTGCCAGGAGCTATTTCTGAGCAGACAGCCAGGAGTAACCCCTGAGCACCGCCGGGTGTGGCCCAAAAACCAAATAAATAAATAAATAAATAAATAAATAAATAAATAAATAAATAAATAAATAAATGAAAATAAAGGTGCAATGGGGGAAAATCCTATTTTTGGTTTTTGGGACATACAAGTGACACGTGGGGTTTTGCACTGAGAAATTACTTCTGTCTGGCTCGGGGGACCATATAGGATACCGGGAATCAAAACTGGGTCAGCTTTGCATTGCACCTTTATTTTTAATTTATTTTTAATATATAGTTTTTGGTTTGGGGGATCACACCATATAGTTCAAAGGTGACTTCTGGCTCTGCACTCAGGGAATCACTCCTGGTGGTGCTCGAGGTACTGGATGGGGTGCCAGGAATCAAACCTAGGTCAGCCAATCAAGACAAATGCCTTCCTGCTGTGCTCTCAGTTCCTGCACACCTTTAGAGCAGGCAACTGAGCCAGGTTACCACACCCATCAGTCCACCCCTTGCCCCCTTGCCCCCTTGCCCCAGGCACAAGTTTCTGCACAAGCACAAAACCTTATTCTCACTCATGTTGCTGTGCTGGCAACATGGGCCCGTGGAAACCTGAGCACTTCTGTGTTTTCATCTCCGGAGGGGAGACACTGGGTCTGTTACTAGGTCTCAAAGGGATCCTGAGAGCAGTGGCACTGGCAGTCCTGAGACCTGGGTGGAGATGCCATTTAGGGTCCTGCAGACACTTCAGAAAGCCCTGTGGAGCTCAGCCTTGTGCTCATGTAGTAGCGACCCTTATCAGACAAGTCTATTATGCAAGGGAAATTGAGCCTTGGATGAGCCCTTTCTTCCAGGGTCAAGTGTCACCTGGCTGCTACCCAGGTGTGGCTCGGGAACCGCAGGTACAGCAGGGAGCACCACCCTAAGATCATTCCTAGAATCCGCCCTGATTTCCATTGCAATAAGGCAGATGGGTATCTAAAAAAATCTTCAGAGGATCATTTACACCTGGAAAGGAGCATCTACACAGTGGGGAGGGCACTTGCCTTGCACGCAGTCAACCTGGGTTTGATCCTGGCATATCCTAGGGTTCCCAGAACCTGCCAGAAATTATTCCTGATCACAGAGCCAGGAGTATCCCCAGAGTGCCACCGGGTGTGGCCCAAAAATACAAAACAACAAAAGATGGAGCATCTACCAGGGATAATATCCCTGGTGTCCTCACCTGCCCCTGAGCCTCTAAAGACCCCGACTGTCAGGCCCATTCCAAGGATGTCTGCCAAGCCAGCGCCACTCAAGGACACTGTGCTTGAAAGAGTAGATGACTGATCGTCAAAGTGCCTGACCCTGTGGTCTAGAAGGGAACGTCAGGGGCAGGGTGCTTAATCTGTTCTTTGGGGTACCCCAAGAATAAGCTCTTAAGGGTCCCCTTGTCAGAATTCGCTGGAAGGTCCTTCTCAGCCCTTCCAGGGTGCCATATGGCTTCTTTGGGTTCCTGAGGGGGCTAGACAGTAGCTCAGAAACCCACCACAGGGGCTTTTGGGAGGCGTATCTGAGTCTGTCACTGCATCCTGGTGTGCCCTGAGCTGCCACATCTGCCCACATGCAGAGCAGCTAATCTGGGGTCATCTCTGCCTCCCTCACCTCCACTGTCCTGGCTGTGGGCGAGAGGTTGGACACCAGTCCTGGGGCACAGGGAACTAAGGCCAGAGTGCATGGGAGATGCAGATAGCTCAGGGCATGGAAAACAGACAGGGGAGGGAGAGTAGAGGCCAGAGGTCAGGGGCCAGCAGTAGGCCCCCTATCTGCATGCTGGCTTCCTGCTGTCCTGGATAGTAGTGCTGATTGTGTAGATTGAGTTTGACCTATCCAGCCTCACTCCACTCAGCTTCAGTGGCTGTAGCGGGTAAGCACAGCTGGGCCAGCTCAGACAAGAAATAAGCCCAAAACAGAGTTGACTCCTGCACCTTTTATCTCACCCAGCTTAGAGAGAAGGTCAGGGAACTAGGTGAAGGGAGTGCTCGGGTTCTGTCAGGCAGATGCACTCAGTCTGGGGTATCATTCAGGTCTCAGGGAGTCGAGAGCAGAGCTCACTATTTCATCCAAGAACCTCCTTCCTGCCTGGGACCTCCTGGACACCCAACACCCCTGAGCCTGTTCAGTGGGGGCACAGAACAGAGGGGTTGCACTGACTCCCTAATGCAGCCTGAGAGCCATGGACCCCACTCCTACCCCTTCTCTGGGCTTGGAGCTATGCCAGTTCCAGCCAAGGCCTCTAAAGTCTGCAGATTGTTATGCCCATGGGCCGGCCCCACTTTGCTGCCCACGGAGACCCAGGGGTCAGTGCTAAGTCTGTCTCCTTGCTGGCCTGCCACGAACTTGGGGTAACTCAGCCCCACCACCTGGTTTTCCCTCTGACCACCCTCTTTGCCATGGGTGCCAGGCAGTGCCAGAAAAGGGGCAAAGAGTGTGTGAGCTGCCTCCTGGGGCCAGTGCCTTACCAGCTGCCATTTGGCAGCTCCTGGTCTCTGTCCAGCCACTGAGGCTGGCGGTATGGGGGGACCCTGCCAGGAATGGGCAGATAGCCTCCTTCCTATAGGGAAGACTGAAAATAAGGTTATGGTACCAAGGAGGGAAGGGAATGCAGCTACCATGAGTGAGCTCTGAACACAGAGCTGTGGTTTGAAGCCACACCCGGCAGTGTTCAGGGCTTATTCTTGGCTGTACACTCAGGGATCACTCCTAGTAAGCTTGGGGGACCCTATGTGTTGCTGGTGCTCGAACCCAGGTCAGCTGTGGACAAGGCAAATGCCAGACCTGCTGTTCTGGGGTGTCTCTCCTATGACCTCAAGTGACCCAGAATGGGCCTTGTTGTGTGAGGTTGGGTGCATTTTCCTGGGTTCTGCAGGCCAGACCCACCTGGCATCAATTCTGGGCTCAGCATCCTGCCCTGGGGGCTCAGCCTCCTCAGGACGAGGGGCAGACAAACCGGTTCAGGATCCGCTCCACCAGCCCTGGTTGCTCCCAAGTTTACGGGTGTCACCCAAACCCTGTGGAGAGCAATCAGGAGGGCCGTGGTGAGGACACCCACCATCCTTCACTCCTCCCTGCATGCAGAGCTGAGTTGTGCAGGAGTATGTGCAGAGAGGAACAGGGACAGAGGTTGTGAGGGCCAGGCTGCTCTCTGACTTCTTACCTACCTCTTTTGTTTGTTTTTTGGGCCATACCCAGTGGCACTCCTGGCTCTGCAATCAGGTTCGAGATACATTATGGGATGTTGAGGATCGCATCTGGTCAGCTGAGTGCAAGGCGTATGCCCTCTCTGCTGTACTATTGCTCTGGCCCCACCAGTTCTAGCTTGACTCGCAGGGAGGAGGAGCTGTGGCTAATGCGAATTCGGGGTGGTTGAAAGCTGGTGGCCTTAAGGGCCTTGTAGGAGCTATAGTAGTTTCATGGGAACCAGATGTTCCCCCAAAGCCTTTCTGGTTTTATGGGGATTTTGTTTGTTTGGTTTTAGTTTTGGAGGGACTCATGGTACTCTGGACTTACTCCTGGCCCTGCACTCAGGGATCATTCTGGCAGGGCTTGAGGGACCCTATTGCAGTTCTGGGGGTTGCACCTAATTCAGCCATGTGCAAAGTCAGTGCCCTCCCCGCCATGCTGTGATCCAGTCTGAGGAAGCTTCTGGTTAATGGGCTCCTGCCTCCCAAACAGGTTTCCTGTATCCAAGGGGAACTCAGCTGCAGATCCCCCCTGTGGCTAGGGCGTACACACATACACGCACGCACACACGCATTGTGGGAAATATTCTCCCTCCCTCTGGGGCCCAGACCACAGTTTGTGGGTCATGGTGAAGGGGGACCTTCTGCTGAGCCTGGCAGCTCTTGAGGTTCTCTGCCCCATCCATGCCCACCTGGCAGGGGAGAAAGCCCGGGAGCCCCAGCACATTCTCACTGAGCTGAGGGGCCACTGGATTGATTGTCTTGTGGGGGACATACCTAGGCTTTCTCCTGACTCTGCTCTGGGACGTCATTCCTGGGAGACCATGTGGGGTGCCAGGACCTAACTAGGGTCGACTGTCTGCAAGATAAGAGTCTTCCCCACTGTGCTCTTTCCAAGCCCTGGACTGGACATTCTCACCTCCTCCCACTGTCTGGTCCCAAGGTGGGGGTTGGGGAACCACAGATGTTAGTTGTTGGTTAGATGTTAGATGTTAGTCTGAGAAGGCCAAGTATGTGTCCACATTCACATCTCTGGGTGGGGTGGCCTCTGCCACTCACTGCCTCTCCTGGTGCCACCTGACACCCCTCGTTTCCTGTGGTGCCCAGCAGCCCCATACTAGGGTCTCTCCATTTGCCCTTTTCCAGGGGGAGGGGTTCCCAGCAGTGTTCAGGGCCCAGCTGGACCAGAGTGGTGCTGTCTGCCCACTGCCATGCCAGGATTCTGGCCATCCTAATGATGCTAGGGGCCACATTCCACCACTGGGGGACCATGTGATACTGGGATTGGGCCCGACCAGACGCTGGCTGTATCCTGTCTGCCGACTCTCACTGTCCACCCCCGCGGCAGTGGCCCTCCTCCCAGCTGTTTGTCCCCCTAGATATGGAGGACACTGTGGTTCCCTTAAAGCCCAGTGAACCTCCTAGGGTCCTGCCATCCCAGGATTACATGAGGGGCAAGTCCCCTTCATGTCCCTGGTCACTCAACCCATCGTCCTTCCTCCAGGCTTCTCTCCAAGAGGGCAGGGGCTGGATGTAGTATCCCTGGGTCTGTGGTTGATCACTCATCTCCAACTATCTTTCCCTCCAGCATTTCTCACCAGAGGGCAGGGACTGGGTATAGTATCCCTGTCTGGGTCTATAGTCATTCACAGTGGGCTGGGTAGAGTGTTCCTGATATCCAGTCACTCACTGTCCATCCTCCCTCCAGCACTGCTGTCCTCCTGGTGTGAGGAGCTCGGCCGCCTGCTCCTGCTGCGTCACCAGAAGAGCCGCCAGAGCGACCCCCCGGGGAAGCTCCCCATGCAGCCCCCCCTCAACTCCATGAGCTCCATGAAACCCACCCTGTCGCACAGGTGAGCTCAGCCTTGATACAATGGACCTGGGGGAACTGAATCTTGGGGGCACTAGAGGGGCATCTCGGCCACAGAGGTGGGGCTGTACTATTCCTCCAGTGCAGAGTTAGCATTGAAACGGGTTTCAAAGCCTGCGATCAGTAGCATGTCCTGAAAACTGGACAGTCCCCAGGCAGACGGGCTCTGACCTGCCCCAGTGTGGGTCCTCCCCAAGCACTATGTCCAGGGGTCCACTTTGATCCAAGCTTAATCTAGTCCCTGGCTGGACCCAACTCAGCTTGTTGGAAATCTGGCTAGGCTGTGTGTCCCTGTCCATGGAAGCCATGAAACACTGATGTTGACACTTCCGAGACTGAAGGTTCTTGAAGTGCAAATAAGGCCAGAATCCCTGTGTCTGGTGCCTGGAAGTATATCCTCCGCTTCCTCTGTCTTGTGGGTTTGCAGGGTTTTGGTCTGCACAGGAAGGTGGGCTGAGGGATAGGAGCAAGGCCAGGTGCCAACCCACACCCTGGTAGACCTGTCCTTCTAGGTCCTGAAGCCCAGAGAAACAGCTGCCCCCTCCCACCTCCACTCCCTGGGGGAAAGGAGCAGGAGTGGCTGAAAAGGCCTTTTGAGATCTACTTGTTGTTTGTATGCAAATCTGTGCTGCAGAGGTAATTAGGAGCCTCATAAATCTTGTTTACTCTTAATTTGATTACAATCAGCCTGCTAGATCTGGGGCCTCCTGCTTTCCCTCCTGCTGGGGGCCTGCGCCCACAGGAGAGCCCCTTAGCCTGAGTTAGGGCTGCTCCTCTGGGGCGCTTGGCGGCCTCTGCCTCTCTGGGAAGCAGCATTGCAGGGCTTTATGTGTCCATGGCCAGATCTAGAGCAGACAGGAGCACCCATTGCTCCCCCAGAATGGCCAGTGGATATCCCAGCCCCAGCCCTCTTTCCTTCCCTGCCCACTACACCCCTTATTGGCTGGCTCCCTTCTGCATAGCTCCCCAAGGCACAACTTGAGGCTTGCTCTGAATGGGGGGGGGGGTGTTTGTCCTGAAATGCCTTTAGACAGCCCCTGCCTGAAGCTAAAGCTGCAGCCCCCCCTCGTGCTGGGGCTTGGCCAGTGTATGACAGGCCCTGGATAGGGCCCTCACTAACCCCTCCTTATCATGGCAGCCATAGCAGCTCCCCAGATGAGTCACAAGGCAGCCAGTGCATCTGCCTCTGCAGCAGGTGTGAGTGGGCCTGAGGCCACCCCTGTCAGTGCGTGGGCACCCCCATGGCCCTTTCAGCCTGAGGGACACACCCAATTGGGCCCCAACTGAGGCCCACCAGGAGGAAGGATCAACCTCCCACCTCGAGGCCCACCAACAGCTGAACTGGGCCCCCACTTGATTTCCTGAGCTGTAGGCACATGGGACTGTGGGGCCTGAGTGCAGGGAGATCGGGTGACTTCAGACTCAGCTTGGGCCTACTTAATTCCCCGGAGCAGCCATACTAGATCCCAGGCCCCTAAGAGCCGCCCTGTTCTCTGGTCCTGAAAATGGGAGCCAGTTAGGGCCAGAGTGATAGCACAGCAGGGAGGATGCTGGCCTTGCATGCAGCCAACTTGGGTTCCATCCCCAGCACCTCATGCAGTCTCCTGAGTCCCACCAAGAGTGATTCCCGAGCACAGAGTCAGGAGTCTGCCTGAGCATTGCCCAATGTAGCCCCACAACCAAACCAAAAAAAAAGGCAAAGAAACTGGGACATGCACCCCAGACCAGCAGGAAAAGTGGCTCCTACAGCCCAGCCCTGCAGGGGTCTCTCTCTGCCCTGTTGCAGAAATCTTGGGGTACCGCAAGGCCAAGTGTGGGCTGCCCATGCCCAGCTGGTTCCCTGAGGACAGACCCTCTTCCTCCCCACGACTCTCTTCTTGGCCTACCCCATCTCTCTCTCTCTCTCTCTCTCTCTCTCTCTCTCTCTCTCTCTCTCTCTCTCTCTCTCTCTCTCTCTCTCTCTCTCTCTCTCTTTCTCTCTCTCTCTCACTCTTTCTCTCTTTCTCCCTCTCTCTCTCACTCTTTCTCTTTTTCTCCCTCTCTCTCTCTTCCCCCCCCTCTCTGTCTCTCTCTGTTTCTCTCTCTCTCCCCCTCCCTAACCCCACTCTTTGGGTTTCAGGCCACAACTGGCAGTGCTCAGGCTGACTCTTGGCTTTATGCTTATGGATTACTCCTGGTGATGCTAATGGGACTCTGTTGGGTGCCAGGGGGTGAGCCTGGGTTGACCCCATGCAAGGTAAATGCCCTGCCTGCTGTGCTATGGCTCTGACCCTGGACTCTTTCAGGAAAGTTGTGCTGGAGCACTGGCAGGAGCTGCTCCCCAGGAAGGCACCCAACTCTCTCTGCACTCTTCCAGGGCTGCCCTACAAGGAGCCTTGACTGCATACAGTGTCACCAGGGTCTAGCAGCCTCCTGCTGCTGATAACTGGGGTCTCCGAGGAGACGGGGAGACATGAATGAAGGGTTGGAGAGGACAGATGGAGCCAGGGGGTCAGCTTGAGTGCCGGGAAAGGCCTTACTATTTGAGGCACAGGAGGGAGGGGTCCTGATGGCCAGGCCAAGAAAAAGGTCCCCTCCAGTGGCCCTCCAGAGGGCCACTCTGAAGAACCAGTTTTGTGGAGAAAGGGAATAGCAAAAGATACTGCTTATTGGCTTGTGACTGGGCCTCAGATAGCTGCCTTCCATGGGGGTAGAGGGTTTTCCGTGTCTGAGTCACCGATGAGCATCACCTGAAGAGCTGGCAGGCTGGGTGGGGCTTTTGAGTGTGTCCACCCTGAGCATGTCCTCTCTCCCTGCAGTGATGGGTCCTTCCCCTATGACTCTGTCCCCTGGCAGCAGAACGCCAACCAGCCTCCCGGCTCCCTCTCCGTGGTCACCACGGTGTGGGGAGTGACCAACACATCCCAGAGTCAGGTAAGCACTACCCTGGAGAGACCACTCTTCAGGAGGGCAGCGGGGACCCCTGCCTACAAGTGGCTTTGCAAGACCAGCTGCAAAATACACACATACCACATGCTGTCCTGGCCCATGCTGACCCTGTGAGATACAGGGGAACTTCACTATGTCGGCCTCTGGGCTCTAAGGTCTTAGCCTGGATCAAGCTCCCAGAAGGCAGCACCTGATGCTTTGACTAGAACTTTCCTCTTCCCTGTTTCTCACACACAGCTGCTTCCTCCTACTGCCTACACCTTCCTCAGGGTACCAGTGAGTGACTGAGGCTGTGCACATGCCAGCCAGGCACTTGCCCTGCCTCCCCTGGGGCCTCAACACCACTTCTCATGCCATGGGGAACTCCACACACCCCCCACAGACCCTAAGAAGCAGCTCCCACCCTGCCTGATTCACCCCTTCTCTTTACCCACTCCCTTTCCCCCCACCCACCTTGGCTCACCCACTGTGTGCCTGCAGGTCCTCGGGAACCCTATGGCCAATGCCAACAACCCCATGAACCCAGGCGGCAATCCCATGGCGTCCGGCATGGGCACCAGCAACCCCGGCCTCAGCTCCCCACAGTTCGCAGGCCAACAGCAGCAGTTCTCAGCCAAGGCAGGCCCAGCGCAGCCCTACATCCAGCAAAGCGTGTATGGGAGGCCCAGCTACCCAGCCAGCGGCGCCTTTGGGGCCAGGTGAGTGGGCAAGGCTGGACATGGAGCCCATGGTGCAGCTCTGCTGGGCTCAGAGTGACCCTCAGTGCATCAGGGGTCTGGGGAGTGCTGGGTATGCACTTGAGCCTAAAAGGGCCAAGGTGGGGAGTCTGGGAGTACAGAGGGAAAGAAAAGGAGTCATTTATCTCTTTCAAGATTCATGCCAGTGACTTATGTCTTTGTCTTCGTGAAGTCTCCTTTGTCAGGTCTTTACTGTCCAGGGTTCAATTTTGCCTACATGTTTTGGGTGCCATCGGCCAGGGATGCCAAATGTAGTGACCCCAAACTTACCTAAGGGAGGGGGGGAAGGTTAGAGAGAGGAGAGAGAGGGAGAGAGGAGAGATAGATAGATCCCAGATCCCAGGAAGAGAAAAGAGCCTGGAGGAGGAGGAAGAGGAGGCCTATAACTTTGGGGCCAATCTGCTATATTTCATGCAGAAAGAAAGGCAGAGTAAGGTGCATCTTGCCTTCCAAGCTTTACCTTTTAATACTAGGATAGTTGTCCGTTACAGAATGACATGTCCCAGTTCAATTGCTGTTACCAGGGTTCATCATCACCCCTTAAAGATACATTAACAGTCATTTCCTTAAATACATTAACATGGGAGGACACCCTAACTCTGTGGGGCCAGGCCACCCCACCCCCATCACCCTGGCTCCCAGGGCCAAGGGCATGATGACATGTTGTGGCCCCATGTGCCCAGCCTGCCAGTCACAGAGAGTGTGACTGGCCACTGCCTCGTGGAGGGCCCTGTGTCCCCAGCCCTGAGTGAGGTCGGCAAAGCCCTCCTGCCAGTTCAGGATACAACCTCAGAATGGCCAACACGTGACTCTTTGCTTCCCCTCACAGCTATCCTGGGGGTCCGAGTGCCCCCGCCGGCATGGGCATCCCCCCACACACCAGGCCGCCTGCCGACTTCACGCAGCCTGCAGCAGCAGCCGCGGCGGCAGCAGTAGCAGCAGCAGCAGCCACAGCCACGGCCACGGCCACAGCCACTGTGGCCGCCTTGCAAGAGACGCAGAATAAGGATATGAACCAGTACGGACCGGTAAGAGCACCAGTTTCCCAGGGCAGCTATGGTAGGGAGGGCGGGTCTATTGAGAGTGGTCCATGGGATACATTGGGGTCCTCCACAGGATGAACTGGGGGTGCTCCATGGGTAGCATTGGGGATGTTCCACAAGGAGCACTGAGGAACCCCATAAGGTGCACTTTGGATGCTCCTTAGCGTGTACTGGGAATACTCAAGAAGGTGAACTGGAGTGCTCCATGGATGAGCTGGGGTGTTCCCAGCTAGGGTACACAGATGTTCCACAGAGTACATTGGGTGCTCCAGAAGCAGGCAGGGAATAGCAGAGCAGGGAACTCACCAGCCCTAGTCTCTGGGCTGCACAGGAGCTAAAAATA
>NC_064862.1:46645269-46722769 GCF_024139225.1 Suncus etruscus | reverse complement strand
ACCTCCATGGATGGAGAACAGGTAGAGGTATGGGGCCTAATCCAGAGTACTTCCCATCCATGAATGACAAGCACTAGCAAAGAATTATACTGACTAGTGTAATAACCCATTACTTTAACAATTTTGTTTTTGGGCCACACCCAGTGGCGATTACACAGGGGTTGCTCCTGACTCTGCACTCAAAATTAACTCCTGGAAGATTCAGGGGACTATATGGAATGCTGGGATTGAATGCGGGTCAGCTGCATGCAAGGCAAGTGCCCTCTCTGCTGTGCAATCACTCCGGCCCCCATAATATGTGTCTTGATGTTCATTTCCCTGATAGCTCAAGAGAACGTGCCAAGGCCTGTCATCCTTTTCATTAAGTTCACACAACTCTTTTCCTCATCTTTTATTGGTGACTTGTCTTCTAATTGGTTCGTGGAAGTCTTTTATATATTTGGCATGAGAGTCCTGTCAGGAACATGCATTGCAAAAAGATCTTCTCCTGGACTACAGTTTGCCCGTTCACACTCACACCCTGTAAATAGTGTCTTTTTTTAGTCAATGTAAGTTCTATATTCATGAATCCTCTTCATGGAAGCCCAGCAGTTAATCTTACTGTCTTCTTTTTTATACATTTTTCCACAATGTCACTTGTGTTCATTTTCTTCTCCAACTCATCCTTTCTGCTCTTGGTCCTTTAAAATTGCAAGCAGATTTTCGAATCAGCTTGCCACACACACACACACACACACACACACACACACACACACACACACACACACACACACACACTGTATTTGGAGGCAGTAGTGTGCATTTAAGACATCCATTCAACATTGAGGCTTCTCATGCACAAAGCTGGCATATATACCCTTCAAATGAAAAGTGCTTCTTTTTAATACAACTTATAATTTCCTGTGTGGGGGTTTAGCATGTCTCTTTTTAGACTTGATTACTAGGTGTTTCCTGTTTTTAAAATACTAGTGTAAATGATAATTCTTAAAATACCTTATTTGCTGGGACACAGTACACACATAAACACACAAATACAATGTGTTTGTTTAGGGGACACACCCAGTGGTGCTCAGGGAGCCCAAGATGGTGCCAAAAATTCATCCCAGGATTCTTACATGAAAAACATGTTATTCATCCCTTTGAGCTATCTCTTGGGCCCCAAATGCAATCTTTAAAATGTTGACAAGGAGCCAAAACCATGCTAATTCCACATATTAACTCTCAGAAGCTGCCAAAAATTCTTTGGGCTGTTTTATATGCACAATAATGTAATCTGTAAATAATGACTATTTTATCCCATCTCCTCCAAGCTTTACATGTTTTCCACTCCTTTTGCCCTCATTCCAATACATTGCTGAGTAGTCATGGTGATTATAGTTATCTTTGTCTCATTCTCCGTCTCAGGGGGAATTAGAATATTTCACCATTAAGAAGACTTAAAAAAAAAAAAAAAACAGGGCCAAAGACAGTACAGCAGGTAGGGCACTTGCCTTCTACACAGCCAACCCAGGTTTGATCTCTGGCATCCCCTCTGGCCCTCCAAGCCCAGTAGGAGTGCTCCATGAGCACAATTCAGGAATAAGCCCTGAACACCCTGAACAAGTGTGAATCAAATTTAAAAAATAATGGTTTTTGTTTTTGTTGGGAGAGGCATATCCAATGGTACTCAGGAGGACTCTTGCTCTGTGCTCAGGGATCACTCCTGGCAGGCTCGAGGAACCATATGCCAGGATGGAACCCACACCAGCCATCAGTTTTAACAGTCAGTTTTTTTTTTATATCGTCAGGACATGCTGGGAATAATCCTTCCTGATTTTCTGTTGTGAAACCATACTCAGTGGTGTTCAGGGCTACTCATGGCTCTGTGCTCAGGGATCACTTCTGGTTGGCTTAGGGGACTATATGTGGTGCTGAAGATGAAACCCAGGTCAGCTGTGTTCAAGGCAAGCATCTTCCCTTGCTGTCCTACCTCTCCAGTTCCCCAATTCTAATCTTTTAAAATATGTTGAAGCTTCTGTCTCAGCCATATGCTTAATTTTGCAATGTTCTTTATACAAAAATAGTCTATACTGTCATTATTGAGTATGGCTTTCTATTTGTGTCAGATATGCTATTTGCTAACTGCCTTACGAAGGTGTTTTTCTTTTGTGGAGATGTGGAGGTGGCACTCTCAGCAGTGACCTGGGGCAAGTGTTGCTGGGGTATTGGGGTACAGTGGGGGAGGGCGTTTTCCTTGCATGCAGTTGACCAGGATTCAATCCCCAGTGTTTTATATGGTCCCCTGAGTCCCACAAGAAGTGATTCTGAGTGCAGAGGTAGGAGTCAGCCCTGAGCAGAGCTCGGTGTGCCAAAAAAAAAAAAAAAAGTGTTGCTTGAGTGTCCCCAGTTAATCCCAAGGACCAAGCCTTCAAGTCTTCCACTATAACTGCTTTGTATTTTATTTCTTTAAATGTCATAGATTTGGGGGCCTGAGGAGTGGCGCAGGGCATGAGGCGTCTGCCTTGCATGCACTAGCCTACCCTAAGGATGGACCATGGTTCGATCCCCTGGCATCTCATGATCTCCCAAGCCAAGAATGATTTCTGAGTAACCCCTGAGCATCACCGGGTGTGCCCCCCCAAAAAAAATTCATGGAGTTTAGCCTGGTAGGTTTTGAAATTATAGGTTTACACTATTTTTCTGGTTTTTTTTTTAGCTTATATTGAGTATTATTTAATTTTGGGGTGACACTGGTAGGGCTTACTCCTAGGTCTGGGCTCAGAGATTATTCCTGGCAGGATCAGGGGACCCTAGGGGCTTCAGAACCCAGGTTGGGTGCCCAAGCCCAAAGGCTCTAGATAGTGCCAGTACAGCTCCAGGGGTTCCAGAGACTGAAGGCTAGTCACCAGGTCACATGATGGGCAGGCAGGTGCTCGAACCATGGTGTTGGGGTTCATTCCACAGAGGGGAAAGCTGGGAGCTTCCTTCCCTCCACCTTCTTGAGCCCCACAACCTGAGGCTGCCCCAAGATTCATAGGGCTGAGAGTCCAGGGCTTAGACCCTACCCTTGCTGCCAGCCTTTCTGCAATCTCCTAAATCTAACGTGTCTTTTACAGGATGGTAAACTGCAGAGCAAAACTTACTTAAATACCAGCAGCAACAGGAGCTTCTTATAGAAGCAGATTTGGGGGGAGGGGGCACAAGGAACATGGTGGTGGGAAGTGGACACTGGGAATGGCTGTGTGGAAAGTGTGCCTAAAAGCCAACCATGAATAATTTGGTGAGTTCATAGTGACTACATTTAAACATAGTAATTTTAAATAAGAAATAATTTAAAAGTAAATAAAATGTGTTTTTTGTAGTAACATTTGTTTCTTTTTGCTTCAGTCTTTGTTTTACTAGGACTGTTTGATACTTGCATATTAATGCATTTCTTGCTATGTTTTCGTGGAAGCCAATTGCATGAATATTTATCCCACTTGAGACCTAGGATGCAGAACATGTATGTTGTGTCTGTGGTGCATAAACTTCCCATTAAGCCTCAGTCCTTTCAATATTTGTCGGAGTGAGGGGCTCAGTTACCTGTGGGACTCAGGAGTGACCTCTGATCACATGTCTTGTGAGGAACTCATACCAGGGTCACTGAGACATAACTAAATTCAAAGCCAGTATCTTGGGACACACCCAGTGATGTTCTGGGGTTCCTCCTGACTCTGCAGTCAGGGATCACTCCTGGCTGTGCCCAGGAGGCCATATGGGATGTCAGGAAGAAATCCAGGTCAGCTGTGTGCAAAGCAAACCTCTAGCCACTGTCCAATTGCTCCAGTCCCTCGAGGCAACTGTCTTAACCCTTGAATCTTCCTCCACTCATTTCGATTCTTTTAATAATTTTCTTTCTTAGGGGGCCAGAGCGATAGCACAGTGGTAGAATGTTGGCCTTGCACGGAGCAGACCTGGGACAGACCCAGGTTCAATCCCTGGCATATCATATGGCCCCCCGAGCCTATCAGAGCCAATTTCTGAGTGCAGAGACAGAAATAACCAGAGCACCAATGGGTGTGGCCCAAAAACAAAAAAAAATAGTAATAATTTCTTTTTTGGGGGGGTCACACCCGGCAGCGCTCAGGGGTTACTCATGGCTCTCTGCTTAGAAATTGCTCCTGGCAGAGATAGCACAGCGGTGTTTGCCTTGCAAGCAGCTGATCCAGGACCTAAGGTGGTTGGTTCGAATCCCGGTGTCCCATATGGTCCCCCGTGCCTGCCAGGAGCTATTTCTGAGCAGACAGCCAGGAGTAACCCCTGAGCATTGCCGGGTGTGGCCCAAAAAATAAAAAAACAAAACAAAACAAAACAAAACATGGGAGTTCAGTAGTTAAGACAAGTGCCCGCCCTGCTGCTATACTGTCACACAGGCACCTGCTTTGGGCATGTACGTTAAACCACACATCAGAGTCAGATGGAGGCAATTTACCCTTTCTGTCCATTAGATTTATCCCTCCCTGAATCTATCCAGGCTTAATTCGTGTGTGTGTGTGTGTGTGTGTGTGTGTGTGTGTGTGTGTGTGTGTGTGTGACCAGGTGGTGCTCAGGGGCCATTCTTGGCAGGCTCCAGTGATGCCTGCATCAGGTGTGTACAAGGCAGGTATCCTATCCCACACCAAGCATGATGTTTTATTGTTAATATTTCATTTATTTATTTATTTAGCTATTTTTATTAAGTTATTTGAAAGATATATGGAAAAGACAAAGAGAGGTCCATGTTTGAGCAAGCATAGGCTTCTCCAAAGAGGATATAAGCAACAGAGACATGAGACATGTGAGAGGATCACGTGTGCAAGGGAGCACCTGGGCTTGAAGAGCAAGTATACTTGGAGACTTCAGCATTTCTCTGCCAATGAAGACTCATTCCATACTGATTTACTCTGTGGTGGTTCAGAGGCTCAGCTTCCCACAACTGTAGGTTGTGTACAATGGTACACATTCCCAGGCCGTCCACCACCCAGAAAGGGTACCTACCCCTTCCCCTCCATCCCTTAGCCTGTTTTCACCCACCAGTCACACGGGCTCCGTTGTCCCAGCTATGCTGGTCACCAGAGCATCCAGGGGGGTGGCCTGTTGCATTTAAACCTTAGGATGGACTTGAATGGTAGATGGAGATCGAGGCCTTTGTCTGCCATCCCAGGCCACGTGGCTCTGCAACCCCCTTCAGGTGGCAGGTATCTGGATCCAGGAAAGCGATGGGTATTGAACTCACTCACAGGCAGGCTTCCAGAGAGATAACATCTTTATTCAGCCCTAGCCAACAGATGTGGCTGCTAACCATTTACGCATGCCATTCTTAGCTTGCCCTGCGTCTTAACTCCTTTCAGCCATCTTCCCTCTGACCTCCATGCTGGCAAAGACCCAAAGCCCCTAATCCCCTGGGTCAAAGCCTTATCTCACCTTTTCCCAGACCTCTCCCAGGAAATGGGAGGGTTCTAGCAGGTAAAGATAACGGTAATATCCACTTCCCAAGACCCCTCCCAGAAATGGGCGGGTCTCAGGTAGATACACCTAAATCCAGGGCAGTTAAGTGGCCCAAGTCAGAACCTTGTCTGTTCCGAATGCCAGAAACTCTGCGGTGGGCTGCAACCAAGGTCCTTGGGTAAATCTTTTGTCCTTTTCCATTTAGTTAGATCTTTATTGTTCAGTCCAGGGAGTGTCTGA
This sequence comes from Suncus etruscus, assembly GCF_024139225.1. Lineage (NCBI taxonomy): Eukaryota > Metazoa > Chordata > Mammalia > Eulipotyphla > Soricidae > Suncus > Suncus etruscus. The sequence continues at coordinate 46,717,084 of NC_064862.1, read as the reverse complement.
ACTCGAAGACTGGAATCTGCTTCTTCCCCCAAACCCCCTTCCCCTCAATCTGTGGGGAAGGCGATCACCACTAGGAGAATTGTTGACAGGTTACATGACAGCTGCACGCACGCTCAGTGCAGTGCTCACTGGAAATTCAGCCCTGTGAAGTGCTCACTGAGCACTTCCACACCACAGTGGTCCAGTGGGAAATCGTTTGGGGTAACTGGGGGTCCCAGAGAGCAGACCTGTTGGGGTCACCCTGGTGCGGGGAGGGGAGGGACAAAGAGTTCAAACTCACAGCCTCATGCCCACATTCACTTGCCTCGAAAACTGCTCTCTCGGGGCTGGAGAGATAGGACAGTGGCGTTTGCCTTGCAAGAAGCTGACCCAGGACGGAAGGTGGTTGGTTCGAATTCCGGCATCCCATATGGTCCCCCGTGTCTGCCAAGAGCTATTTCTGAGCAGATAGCCAGGAGTAACCCCTGAGCGCTGCCGGGTGTGGCCCAAAAACCAAAAAAAAAAAAAAAAAACCCTGCTCTCTCCACCTCCCTCCCATTGCACATTTTAGAGCTATGCAAATATCCCGTCTGTCCCTCACTCTTCCCTACATCGTCATTTTCGTATGCCAGCCTTGATGTTTCCTAACAGTCTCTTCTTTGGGGAAAGGAGCTGTTCCCAGTGGAGCTCTAGCCCTACAGTGCCTAACCGCAATGTGCTTCCAGCCGGTGGCACTATTGCCTTCGGCAAGCCAACTCTACTTCTCCCCCAGATCCTCGGGCACTGCCTCAATTATCCTGTTTGTCAGATGGACTCCAGCTCCCATCCCAGGCTTCACCTGTGAGAGTGCCTTTCAATGTTAGTAAGTCAGAGCAGAGAAACGGCACAGTGGGGAGGGCATTTGCCTTGCATTAAGTCAATCAGGGTTCTATCTTCAGCAACCGCACAGGTCCTCTGAGCACTGCCAGACTAAGCCCTGAGCACCACTGGAGCTTACTCAAAACCAAAATCAAGCAAAAAACTTAACATTTGAAAATCTGACAACTCGTGTCTAGGTTACCTGAGAGTGTTTTCTACCATTTTTCTTGATATGACTAGTAACTGATAGTTGAATTTTCATATTCAGGACAATTAGCAAGGTTCTGGCTGCTCCCACTTTTTCCTCATTTCTCTTATTTGGTTTGGGGGCCACACCCAGCAGTGCTTAGGGCTTAGTCTAGCTCTGCACTCTGATATCACTTCTGGTGTGCTTGGAGGACCATATGTGGTAACAAGGCTCAAACCCAGGTTGAGTGTGGGCAGGGTTGAGTACCCTCCCTACCATCCTCTCTCCCCAACCCCCATTGGAACTTAAGGGCCCACGTTGTCCATGAAGTCTCCATCCCCCTCTCTGTAAGGCCCACGGCCACCCAGGATAGGTCCTTCCAAGACACCAACTCAGATGCCCATTTTTGCCTTGTTGGACCATGGAATAGTCGAGAACTGTCAGCTCATTGTAGCCTTCATAAGCAGCTCAGCCTCTCACAGGGGGCATTTGATACACAAGAAATGTTTCATGGACCCCCAAGTGGGGGCATCCAGGCCCCAGCACATGTCTGCAGAAGACTGATGCTAGGGGGAATTCTCGTCCCTCCTCCATGCTCTGAAAGCAGGAAGGTCCCCTGCATGGGTTCCTAACCCACAGCTGCCAACTTCCCACAGGGGTCTCACCCTAAGGCCTACCACGTCTGCAGCTGTCTGTTGTCTTTAGGTGACTTCCTAGTTGTTCTCCCAACCAAGAGGCAAATCTCAAGAGGGACTCTCATGGAAAAATCAGAAACAGATACTGTCTAGAGACTCTAGAGAGACCCTGAGGATTCCCCCAAGGCCTGATGTGTTTCAAGGGAGGCCCAGATAAAAATCGTAAAATAAAGGCCAAGCCATGAGGCTGTAGGAATGTCCTGCACAGAATAGAGACCAAGTGTGAAGGGGCTGCGGTTGAGAACACTGACATGTGAGAATGCATGACATGGTAATGAAGCCCTCATACCTGACTGCTCCAGGTGCCACATCTATTGTTGACTTTGACAACCTCTAGGGACCGGGACTTCATCAGTTCTCATTTCACAGATGTGGACACTGAGATGCAGAAAACGTTAACGTTTCCTAGACACCTGATGTAATAATGTGTCTGAACCATCTCTAAGTGTGAGCATGACCTGGGCACAGAAAGGATTCTGTATTATCACTACTGTTCCCAGCACTTTTCCATCTGTGGGGCTGAGGCCTCACCAAGCACGGGCATCCCTGGAGTGTGTGTAGAACCTCAAGCCAACCCCCAACAGTGGCCTCCATACTGCTGGCTGTGCGCAGCCACTATTGCCAGGCAGTGCTCAACTGTCAGGCCAGACTCCTAGTTGCAGCCCGACCTAGTATCTGGGCCTTGACTCCTGCTGGGGCAGCACTGAGGTCCCTGGGAAGAGAAATAGTCTCACAGTACTAACCCCAGCACCTGCTTTATCTACCTCTGGGCCAGGCCACCCACATGTTCCAGAGAACCATGTTCTGTCTGGGCTCTCTACAGCTTTTTGTGTGTCTTTGAACCTGCTCCGGGCAGCCAGTCTCGATCCTCCTTCCTTTCTAGCCAGATGTTCATCAGTGACAGCTTCTGACTATTCATGCCTTTAGGCTCAGGCGAGTGGAAGATGGGCCACTCCTGCACAAAGGCAGGAGTGGAGCTGTCGGACCAGATGGCCACGTTTGGTTTATATTTTGGGGCTAGAGCCAGCGATGCAGCTGTGCACTCAATGATCACTCCTGGAGGTACTTGGGGGACCGTATGGGATGCCAGAGATTGAAACCCATTTGGCTGCATGCAATTGCATTTTGGGGAATGTTGGAACTGGAGTAAAGGTCCTGCACCCTTCCAGACATAAGGACCCCAAATCTAAACCCTTAGTGCATCATAAGCACCAGGTCTGGTGGAGCTTCTTACACTATTTAACAAATGAAGACAAAGGATCTTCCACATTCTGACTGGACATTCTATCACGCAGAAAAGTCCACAATCAACCACCATTTATGGTATCGAAGATTCATACCAGGGTCAGCCACACACAAGGCTTTAGCTCCTCTCTCCAGCCTGTTTCTTCCTGTTTATGTCAGCCCCAGAAGAACTTGGGGCTCTGGGTTAGAGATAACATGGAGGTAGAGCATTTGCCTTGCATGCAGAAGGACAGTGGTTCAAATCCCAGCATCCCATACGGTCCCCCGAGCCTGCCAGGAGCCATTTCTGAGCATAGAGCCAGGAGTAACCCTGAGCACAGCCGGATGTGACCCAAAAAACAAAAATAAACAAGCAAAAAAAGAAATTGGGGCTTTGAACTCGGTGAACATTCCTGGTGAGGTGGTAGGAACAGGGATCCATCCTGGATTGCTGTATCTGTGCAAACCACACGCATACTTGCTCCCACCCTGTGCTGTCTCTAGAACAGACTTTACGACCGAGTCCTGACTTTCAGTCACCCAGGAGGAGATGGGCCAATCGCCTGACCAAAAGCCACAGGACAAGATGCTCACCAGCTGGTCGCAGGGGAACAGCGCCAGCATGGGGCAGACACTGCCCCAGGGAGGGGACAGCTGGTGAAGTTGGACAGTGCCCAGGCTGGGCCTGTTGAGGGCAGTCCCAGAGGGCAGATGGTGGCGCCAAGAGAGTTCTGGCCACTCCCAGTGTCCCGAGGTCCTCTTATTAGCCCTTCTTATTGGGAAGTGGTGGTCCCCACACATCCCAGCACAGGGCAGAGCACATGGAGAGCAGCAGTTGCTCTGTGAGAGCCATGAAGAGACACACACATACACAGGGAACAGGCATCTCACACACATACACCAAGCAGGACTGAAACACGCTTTATTGCAGACAGGCACTGGAGATGTGGCAGACACAGGTCCCACTCCTCTGGGCTGCAGCAGCTAGAGCCCTAAGGGCCAGCAGGCCAGGGTGGAGCCTAGAGGAACAGATAGGCAGGGGCACATCTCCAGGCTCTGGCAGAGCAGGGCAACAATGAGCTCAGGCCCCCAGCCCCAACACCAGGCCACTAGGCATCACAGCAGGAGGGTGGACACACATGGGCCACAAACCACACATGGACAGGCAGCCCCACCCAGGCCAGGGGACAGTTCCTGGTGACCTTCGCCAAGAAGCTGTGCTAGGACAAGGGGTGGCTGTCACATGGGGGAGAGGGACTCTGTCCATGAGATGGTCACTCTCCACTGTCCAGGGGTACTTGGGACCCAATGCAGCTGCTAAGATGGGATGGCAGACAGGCAGAACAGTGGTCAGGAGGGCAGGGAGGGGGCACTAAGTCAGAGTCCTGGGACCCTCACAAAGGTGGGAGAGAGCTCTGAGTCCCAGAAACCCTCACACTGGGCAGGGAAGGAGCACTGAGTCCCGGGGACCCTCACACAGGGTGGGGAGGGAGTACTGTGTACCGGGGAGCACCCACCGCCAGACACCTATCACACACACGGTGCACTGGTCACACCAGTACAAAGGAGTTGCTATGCCCCCAAGCAGGAGGAAAGCAGGTGGGTCTGGGACCAAGTGACCATGAGCAACAATAGGACTGGGCTATAGCCCAGGACACCCCTGTATCTTGCGCCCGGCAGAGTCTGGGGCCAAGGCCGGGCCGAGGTTCCTCGTCACTAGAATTGCACAGCACCAGGGGAGATGTTGAACATGGCTGGGTCAAAGCGCTGGCCTCGAAATGGGGAGCCTTGTGCGTCCCACCCCTTCTTCAGCATCTCGTGGACTTTCTAGGGACAGAAACACATGTGTTAACCATAGGATTTTCCCCAAGACCCCCCAAACCCTTCCAGTATGGGTGCCTGCCCCTTACAAGTGACCCAAGGGACCCCATGTCCTTCCTCAGAATAACATTACACAGAATTCAACTCCACACTCTGCTGAGACCACAGGCAGGGATGGCCAAGCCCATAATGTGTGAGGGTTCCCCAGTCCCACACTTCCTGCTTGAGGCCAAACAATGGACAGACTATGATGCCAGCCTGTCAGGGGCATAGCTATCTCTTTCTAATAGGCCCCACCGCCACCTCCATCCCTCGAGTCCAGCTGCCATTGCTGGCCTTGGTGCCCTCAGCTGCCCTCCTGGTGGGCACGCACCAGCTCGTGGCTCTGTGGCTTGCCCTGCAGCTTCTGGTGGTAGTCGAAAGCCAGCCGGTCCAGCACAGCATGTTCCTCATCATCCACGGTGGCCATGGAGCGCTCCTTGTTGATGCGCTCAATGTCGATGTGCTCCTCGCCCTCCAGCACAGCACTCCACCAGTACTCTCCCACCTTGTTCAGGCTCACCTAGGGTGGGGCAGGACCGAGGTCACCACAGGATCTCCCCAAGACCGGGCCCCCAAACAAACCAGGCTTCATGAGAGCACCGTCGTCCACTGCCCCAACGGTCCGAGGACACTTCTCCTGCCCCTCCACAGGCACCACCATGACCAGAGGAAGCCTCTGGTCGAGGCCCCATGTCCCGCCCCACCCCGGCCTTCCACCTGCGTTTCCTGCATCTCACACTTACCACTCATGTCTCAGCTGCAACCCCCGTGTCCTCGAACAAACCCCAAGCTGCACACAAGAAGTCCACCCCCCCACCCCCGCGATGTGGTGACTCACGGCATCTCCCGCCTGCCTGCCCCAGCCACGGTCACAGAACCTGCTTCTATTCCGGGAGACACGTGTGCAGGGCCGACTGCAGCTGCCTGCATCTGCCTCAGTGGGCCTGGGGGAGAGGGGTTGGGGGAAGAACACTATCCACTGGGGAGAGATGGGTCCGAAGATGCAAGTGACCTGGGTTCAGGCCAAGCCCTGCCCAAAATAGACCGGCCTGGGCTAGAGTGGACTGAGGCTGACACGTCAGTGGGAAAGTCTGGGCCAAGCTATCAAAACCAGCCCCTTCAGCCCACGCAGGGCCCCTCAGGCCCCCTCAGATCCAAATGTCTGTTTTGTCTGGATGCATCCTGCATATCACAATCATGTAGATTCTCTTGGGGACCCTCCTCAGGACCCCCCTGTGGTCACTGGATGGGTGCAGAGACACTTGGGTTGAAGCTGTCAGGGGCCCTAGGCAACACTCACCGAGATGCACTTGCCTGGCTCCAGGCTCCACAGGGAACTCTCGGTGTTGATCTTGTGGGTGAAGGTCCCTTCCATTAAAACATGCTCCCCACCATCCTCCTGCACAGCCACCCGGATGGAGCTTGGGCTCAGGTTCACAGAGACCTGTAAGAGAGCAGAGTCAAGCCTGGCCGATAGTGGACAGAGGTTTGCGGGGCTGCAGGTGTCACCCAGCGGCCCACTATCACCTCGGTGCTCCATCTTAAGTGTCATCACAGTCACAGAACTATGTGTGTGGCATGTCTGAAGTCAGAGGATGGGGAAGGTGGTTGTAGGGGCCCAGCTATAGGGCGGCTCAGCAGGACACAAGGGTCACTGAGCTGAGCTAGGAGGACGAGGGACAGTGATCACACAAGTACTGCCACCCAGGCCATGTGTCGAATCATGCCCTCAGCCTCCCAGAGCCACAGGACTCCAGTCTCAGAGATGATTGACAGCCATGGAACCAGGAACCTGGGCAGCAGGGAAGGCGCCACCAACAGTTCAGCCCAAGATGCTTTCAAGGACCCCTCAAATGACAGAGAGGAAATACGGGCACTGATATGCTCCAAGTAGCCCAATCCTGGCTGTACCCTCAGGGCCTTCTCAAAAGGAGGTGGGTCCCTTACTGCAGGAGCCAAGGCAGCCCAGTGACCACCAATAACCTTCCACAAAAATGGCCACGTTCCATGACTTAACCTCATCACACTGCTAAAACACCACATTTGTTCCAGTATAGATCCCCTATAGATCCTGAACAGCTCAGTGTCTTACAATGAGCCCCTTAGAATACCAGGAAATCTAGTGGGTAAGTTCCTAGGAATCTACCTGCCTCAGGGAGCCCAAAGGGTAACAGAGAAGTTCAGCTAGCATCAACCACAGCCCAGCCAATCCTCTGACACTGACTTCCCTAACACCATGGAAAGAAAGAACAAACATTTCCAATTGACCCTTGCTGATCTAAGTTATGATCATTCCATTGTCTTTGTGTTATAGCAAGCAATACAAAGTGAATTTGTTGGGCCAGAGCGGTGGCACTAGAGATAAAGTGTCTGTCTTACAAGCGCTAGCCTAGGACAGACCTCGGTTCGATCCCCCAGCATCCCATATGGTCCCCCTAAGCCAGGAGCGATTTCTGAGCACATAGCCAGGAGTAACACCTGAGCATCAAACGGGTGCCCCCCCCCCCAAAAAAAGAAACAAAGTGAATTTGTTGTGCCTGCAAGGGGGACAGGCTGGGTGGTGGGTAGGCAACTTGGGACACTAGGGAATGGAAGGTCACAATGGTAGTAGGTTTGGGGTTGAAACACTTAAGCCTTTAAACAACAGGGCCCGGAGAGATAGCATAGCGGCGTTTGCCTTGCAAGCAGCCAATCCAGGACCAAAGGTGGTTGGTTCGAATCCCAGTGTCCCATATAGTCCCCCGTGCCTGCCAGGAGCTATTTCTGAGCAGACAGCCAGGAGTAACCTCTGAGCACCACCGGGTGTGACCCAAACAAAACAAAACAAAACAAAAAAAAAACCCTTTTAACAACAGTATTATTTATTTTGTTTTAGGGCCACCCCCAGTGATGCTCAGGTGATGCTCAGGAGTTACTCCTGGCTCTGTGTTCCAAAACCGCTCCTGGCTGGGGAGACCATATGGGACACTGGTAGGCCAAACCAGTCTGTCCTAGGTCAGCCGCATGCAAGGCAAATGCTCTACCACTGTACCACCACTCCAGTCCCGACAGTATTAATAACCAACTTGGCAAATTACGGTGGTAAATCTAGTAAAAAAATAAATAAATAAAAAGAAAAGAAAGAGAAAAGGAAAAAAAAAAAAAAAAAAAAAACAGGCATAGCCAGTGAGCACAAAAATGCTGTTACCAGGCTGCAGAGACAGAATCACAAGGCAACTGTGCTTCACCCTGACACACAGAGTACAGAGAACACATGCCTGAGCCAGAGACAGTGACGGACAGAGAAAACATGAGCTAGTGTCGGCTCTGGGAATGGTCCATCTGTGCTGTAAGGTCACCGCATCCCTAGTAGAACCTGACCACCATAACGTGCCAGACAGGTATAGACAGGCACAGAGGCTGAGCACCCCAGTGACACTGGGTGTGTTCATGTCAGAAAGCAGAGGACAACCCTGGCAGGTGAATACTACCTGGCCAGGGGCCAAGTAGTAACAATGCTCAAGATCTCCACAGGGCTTGGTTTAGGGTGAACCCTGGAGGTGAGGAACACTGACCCAGGAGTAACTGGCTCTGGTTCTACCAACCTGAGCCCCAAGGTGCAGGAAATGCTTGATGACCTGAGTAGGCCCCAGATACCCACTGTAGGGCAGGTGGGCATAGAGGTAGTCCAGACAGGGGACAGTGCTGGCCCAAGGCGGCAAGTGTGATGCCTACAGCCAAGACAGAATGGCAACAGCAAACTGGCCAGAGCAACTTTCTGGGGACCGACTCCTATTTCTGAACAGGTAACTGTACTGTACTTTCAGAAATACAAAAATAAGCCAGGGAAATGCGGCCTATTCGCCTTTGTGCTGTGGAAGTTTCCATAATCGAGTCTTCCTACATGGTTTCTAAACTTGTCTGCGGAGAGAACGGAGTGTCATGGAACTTTCAGCACAAATTCCATCAGCTCAGCATGCCTGGGGCAGAGCGTCAGTGCAGACACATCAGGCTCCAAGGGGCCAGCTGTTCTGGAAGGTTCCCATGGTGAGGGTGGAGGAAGCAGGGTGGTGAGCACATCCGTCACCCACATCTATCAGCCGCCAAGACCACCCACCTGTCCAGAAGAAAGGATAAAAACAGGGAGGAAATAGTCCCTCGTTGTTCAACGTCTCCCTCAGAACTTTCTCCTCAAATGGGACAGGTGAAGCCCAGCACCCTAGTTCCCCATTTCACCACCAGTTCCCCAGATGTTCTCATGTGGTGGGGAGTTCTATCATCAGAGATGAGATTAAAAAAAAAAATCCTGAACTCACTATTTTCAGAGGTTTTACAGGGCAAGGCCAGAGTCATCAGGCGGTGCAGCCTACACAGCAGCACCTAGTGCCATTTGTCCTTGTCTGAGCCCCATTTGTCCTCAGCGCTGTAGGTGCAGCAAAGGGCACAGAGGATCAAGGGTCTGACGGACTTCACTGTCACTTGTCTAGGTTTGTTTTGAAGTGTTTTTCTCTGAGGAGTGGCCAGAATGTTTAGATCAAGTGTTCTGCTCTCACAGGCCCATCATCCAAGAGGGGAGGGGGGAAGGTGAGGCTGGGGTAGGCAGGGACCCTCCTGCACCTATGGGGCCTCCACGCCCTGGCTGCTACTGTCCCAGCCATCATGACAGAGCCTGACAGGTGCCATGACAGGAGCTAAAAATAGCCCTGGCGGGTGGCTGCGACAAGCACCACAGGTGCAGGGTGGAGAAGCTGCACAGTGTCAACACTGGCCAGGACCATGGGGAAAGACCCAGAGCCAATCGCACACAGGGAGGCACCAGGCCTTGCAGCTGCCCCATACCCTGGGAAAGGCTTAGCATCAGGACACGGAAGAACAGACGCAGCTGAAAAGGAGGAATATGAGGCCATCAGCATGTCAGGTTGCCACATGACCAACAACTGCCGCTGTTCCAGAGCCCTTGAAGCACTGGCTCTGGAGTCAACTCCAGCCTCTCTAACATTTCCTGCTCCAAACATGCCCAAGTACCAGATGAGGGTAGAAGGGGGCCACTATCTCTCCTAGAGCATCGTGTCTGAGTGTCTGAGTTGAAGGGACATCAGGGACTGCTCACACCTACTGCTGCAGCAGTGGGACTTGTGCCTTGATGACAGGGAACCAGGAGGGCACTGGGAGGGGCATGGTGGAACTGGAAAGCTGTGATGACAGGTAGCTGTGCCCCACATACAGCTCCCTGACCTCCTCAAGCACCTTCAAGGCACAGCGATGAGGCAATTCCCTAGATACCAGCTGGAAGATGCCAACTTCAAGAGAAGACCCAACACCCCCTGTCCAGCAGGACCCCCAGGAGAGGATCTGAAAGCAGCTGCAGCTGAACCACCTGGCTGATGGGGAGAAGGGTGGAGCTTCCAGGGCTAGGAGAGCACAGCTCCGCCTCCGGGTCACTCGAGCCTCACTTCAGCCCCGGTGACTGAAGAAGCACACAGCGTGGGTGACAGGGACACATCATGGGTGATGGAACACAGCGTATATGACAAGGTGACAGAGTGTGGGTGAAGGGGACACAGCCTGAGTGATGGGTGAATAAGGGCTTCTCACTGTCTCACTTCCTCACCTGTGGACCACAAGGAATTGCCACTCCCTTTCCAGTTTCTGACCCTCAGGAAAGTGTAAAGTGACCTATTCTGGCATAGATGAGAATTTTCCCAATATTGAACTTCACATTGTCCCAATTCACATTTTCATGGAAAGGATTATTCGCTCTACAGTGACACCTAGTCACCACGGCCTATAATTACATCACTAATTACATCACTCTCAGCCACAATTTCCATAAACATCCCATTTTCTCTAGAAGGTCTCACTGTCCTGAGCACCGCAGGGTAAGGCCCCAAACTGAAACCAACAAGCAAAAAGCCATGTAGGTGGAGGCTCAGCACAAAGTCAGGGTGCAGGGAGGCTGGCAGGGCCTCGCTGGCTGTCATGGAGCAGGAGGAAGAGTGAGCACAGCCCTTTTTTGCTCTTGCCCTTGCCCACACTCACCTGCTTGCCCTTCCGCACATGGGCAGGCACAGGCACCTTGAGCTCCAAGTCGGTGTAGTCCTGCGACCAGCTGTAGTTCTCCCGTACAGCCCCGTTGTAGCTCTCAGGGTTTCTCTGGAACTGCTCCTGACTCCTGAGAGAAAGAAATAATATGAGAAAGCAGCTCGGTCCCACCGTTTCTGCTCCTCCAACTTCCTTTCAAAGACAGTTGCAAGAGACTGTGCACAGTGCTCTCAGGTTTAGGAAATGTCTCTGCGGCCACTGGAGCTGAGGGACCAGCTGGCTGCCAATTAGGGGCCCCTTGGCACAAGCTCCCACTCAGAACCCACACACCAGCGACCTAGGATACACATCTACACCTATGTATGACACCACCTATGAGACACATGACAGAGCATTTTATTTTAATCAATACAATATTATTTGCAAAGTGTTTCATATTTAAGTTATAGGCATCAATACCATAACTAGTGTCAACTTCTCTCCATCAACATCTACCTTTAATGGGACTATTTCTCTTTTTTTAATTCTTTTTTTTCTTTATTTAAACATCTTGATTACATATATGATTGTGATTAGGTTTCGGTCATGTAAAGAACACCCCCCTTCACCGGTGCAACATTCCCACCACCAAGGTCCCAAATCTCCCTCCATCCCATCCCACTCCCGACAGAGCTTTTTTTTTTTTTTTTTTTTTTTTTTGGTTTTTGGGCCACACCCATTTGCCGCTCAGGGGTTACTCCTGGCTATGCGCTCAGAAATCGCTCCTGGCTTGGAGGGACCATATGGGACGACGGGGGATTGAACCGAGGTCCATCCAACACTAGCGCGTGCAAGGCAGACACCTTACCTCTAGCGCCACCTTCCTGGCCCCATGACAGAGCATTTGGATCTGTGCAGACAACACACACACACACCTCTTGTTTAACTCTGGGCAGTGAGCACACTCATGAACTTACACATATTCTCATACATACACTCACATACATACTTACACGCTCACACACTTTCACACTTTCTCTTACACCTCCCTGTCCCAGAAACCTTCCAGTGTGTGGCTCAGGAGAGGTACCATCCAAGGACCTCGCCCAGGCTGATGGATATGGTACTTGCCCTATGACTTTCACCTAGACGGGACAGTGAACAGTGCCAACCTATAGACACCTATCACGAGGGATGTCAGCCTGGCCTGGTATTGTAGACTGGGGCCAGGATGAATGGGGGTCTAGCCAGTGGGGACACTCTCACCCCAGGCGAAGCCCCACCTAGCCCTGGGACCCCAAGCTGGGCCTTCCCAGGCAGCTCAACAATGCTGGTGCTGGTTTTCAGCCAACTCCACACTCACTTTAAATAAAGTGGCTTAGGGGCCGGGCGGTGGCGCTAGAGGTTAAGGTGCCTGCCTTGCCTGCTCTAGCCTTAGACGAACCTTGGTTCCATTCCCCGGCGTCCCATATGGTCCCCCAAGCCAGGAGCGACTTCTGAGCGCATAGCCAGGAGTAACCCCTGAGCGTCATCGGGTGTGGCCCAAAAACCTAAATAAATAAATAAATAAATAAAGTGGCTTATTTCCAGCCAACGGTGGTAAAAAATAAGCCTTGTCAGGAGTAGGTGCTGCCAGCAGCCAGGGGCAGTAAGGGCTGGAAGAGTGTGGGGGGGGGGGGAGTCAGCAACAACCACTTAGGCCACCACAAACTCCGCACTACACTGGGGGCTGGGCAGGTCACAGCTTACACACAGGCACTGCATATAGGTGAGCATCTGGCTGGAGCAAATGAGGCCAGCTCAGAGGCTGTGGGGGCTTGCAAGAGGGCTGGGGGGGAATGAAGAGGGAAGGGAAGGAGGGAAAGAGAAGGGATGGGAGGAAGGGCAGGAGGGGGGAGGGAAAAGGAAAGGGGGAAGAGAGGAGGATACCCCTAGCCTGAAGATATAGCCCCTGCAGGAACAGAGCCTCTCACCTATGATTCACCCTGGACAAAGCACCCAGGAATCCCCCTAACCCGCAACTCTGCCATCTCTGGGCCCTGCCATATGCGGGCGAAGGACAGGCAAGAGGTTGCCTCAGAACTGCCTAGGTCCCAGAACAATGCACTTTCCTTCCTCCTGGCTCAGCCTGAATGGGGCTGTCACAGGTCCTTTCAAGTCAACATGTCCCAGCCCAAGACTTCAAGTGGGCAAATTTATAAACACATGCCATTGTTCTGAGAGACATATGCTTTTACAAAGTGCTATCTTGCAATGTGGCATGGAAAAATATACAAATAAATCCAAATTTATCTTTGGACAAATAGAAAAATTTAATGTAAATGAACCCATGTTTAGTAATTCTTTATTTTTTTATTTTATTTATTTATTTTGGTTTTTGGGCCACACCCATTTGATGCTCAGGGGTTACTCCTGGCTATTCGCACTCAGAAATCACCCCTGGCTTGGGGGACCATATGGGACACCAGGGAATCGAACCGCGGTCCTTCCTTGGCTAGCGCTTGCAAGGCAGACACCTTACCTCTAGCGCCACTTCTCCGACCCCATAATTAATACTTTCTTGTAGCGGAAGAAGAATCCCTTGTTTTCCACCATTGGCTCTGCCTGAACAGCTGGGCAGTGGCGGGCTCCAGTCACAAGGCCACTGCCATGGGGTGCCCATCCTTCCCCAATTGGGCAACAAAGGGCCACACCGGGTTCATACCCGCAGTGTTGTGTTTCTCCAGAAACATCTGTGGGTGTCCAGGGTGCAAGGCCTAAACAGCAGGGGCCAGAGCAACAGGACAGCAGAGAGGGCGTTTGCCTCATATGCAGCTAACCTGGGTTCAACCCTTAGGACTCCATATGGTGCCCTGAGCCCAGGAGTGATCCCCGAGCTCAGAGCAAGGGTGCACAGGCTGGATATGCCAGAGCCCACATCTGAATGACTGGGGCCATTAAAGGGCATGCAGCACTCTTACTGTAACTACTGGGTAGTTACCTACAGAAATGGTCTAGCAGTGCCAAGCCCACACCACTCATGAAGCACTTAAACCAGCCATGAAACCTGGTACCCAGCTCTCAGGTAAACAGTAGACACCACACATCCAGTCTGCAGGAGTCCAAGCCTGTAAGCGGCCTGGCCAACTGACCCACAACCAGGACCATGTCCCAGGACCCCTGGCACTGTGGCCACATCCCCAAGTACAACCTTAGCGCAGCTAGAACCAGTCTCAGTTAGCCCCAGAGTCACGGGCTCCTGGCAGTGGCAAACTACCCTCGCTGCAGTCTCCGTGTGTCTCGGTACTTGCCCACAGCCCCACAGAGGCAGAGAGAACCTGTCTGTCCATCAGTAGCCCTTTTGTGGGGGCAACCATGAATCGTCTTACTCCTTCCATACCTCCAACCCCGGATCTTAGCTGCCAAGGCTGCATAATCAACCGTATGATCCCTTTCCCTAAATCCTTTTAGAAACCTACAATTATGTCCACTTTAGTTTTCCCTCATTCTCCTCCCATCCGGAAGCTAACAACATTAATTTAGGGGAAAAGTCACTTTCATGTAAGCAATCTTAAACTTTACACCAAGACTTCAAGTGGGCAAATTTATAAACACATGCCATTGTTCCGAGAGACATATGCTTTTACAAAGTGCAAACTTGCAATGTGGCATGAAAAAACATGCAAACAGACCCAAATTTATCTTTGGACAAATAGGAAAATCTAATGTAGATGAACCCAGGTTTAGTAATTAATGCTTTCCTGTAGCGGAAGCCTCCCAAGGAATTGGAGGGACACTGATATGGAAGCAAACATCAAAGCAGGAAACAATCCACAGACGGTTAAGGGGATAAAACAGGTTCAGGAACTTCCACACGAAAGCCTTTATCTCCTAAGAAACAGACAGCTCAGTGCTAAAAAAAACAAAACCAGAAGCAGTTTCCCCTGAGACCCGGAGTCTTTATTGGGAAGCGCAAGATCACACTCTGGGTTGGAGAACAGGTAGGGTAAGAGACCAATCCAAAGAATGCTTCCATCCAAAGGTGCTTCTGACCAATGAGCAACAAATACCCTGAATAGGATGGAAACGTTAGCCCAACATCTCCCCCTTTATGACTTTATAGAAAAATGCAAATATCTGATGTAAAGTAAATTGGATTCCAAGGTTCTAAGAAAAAGGAGAATGCCTCTAAAAGATAAAAAGAAGTGGCAGTATTTTGCATAGGCACAGCAAAAGTTGGGAAAAATAGAAAAATATTTAGCCTAAAAACAGGGTGTCCCTACCCCCAAAACATCCCGCCATAAGACCAGCTATAGGCTCCAGACATACTACTTTGTCTAACCCCAAATCTTTCTTCATGTCCCAGAAAAGGTTCATCTCAAATCACGGTTGTTGCAGTCAGGCTTCAGTTATTAAGAGATTTTTTTTTTCTTGGTCATACCCAGTGGCGCTCAGGGGTTACTCCTGGCTCTGTGCTCAGAAATTGCTCCTGGCAGGCATGGGGGACCATATGGGATGCCAGGATTCGAACCACCATCCTTCCTGGATCAGCTGCGTGCAAGGCAAATGCCTTACAGCTGTGCTATCTCTCTGACCCGTTATTAGAGATCTTGGTGTTATTTAAGCCCAAATCCTAAGTCAAAGTCAGGATGTTTTGAAGTGTCTCCTGGTATCATCTCACAGTTAGGTGGTGAGGCAGGGAAACCTGCTTGAAAGCAAGTTGCTACTGATTTTCAAGTCAGGGTGGTGTATAAGCCCACCCTAGGACAAGCAGGTGCCAAGGCAGTTCTAAAACCTGTTGATTCCTAGTGTATCAGATGCAGAAAACCATGCAAATCCAAATATGGTTCCCAAAATTCAGGGATGACTGGCCAATGTCCGAGCAACTGAAGCTAAGTCAATTCACTATGGCAAAAATTCAGGAGGAAGGCCTCCCTGTTACAAAAAAATTTTTGGAGTTCCAACTCCTAATGGATAATAACTCCTCTCTATATCTAAAATTCTCCCATTTTAAATCGTCCATGCAAAAAGAAAGTACTACAGGATACGGTTGGGGTCTAAGGGAAATATAACAACAAACCAAGCAATCCCCACAGCCTAGTTCTATCAAAAGCACAAACTCAAAAGATACTATCTACACTACTATGAAATCCTACTAGCAAATCCAAAGAGAAGGGGAGAATATACTTCTACATAATGAAATATATAATAAAAAACTATACATATTGAGGAAATATAACTAAGATATATACAAAGGAGGTATACCTATCCCCTATAAGTCTTTTGAAATAGTCTGAGGGAAGAATAAATTCCAGATCACAGCTTTAGCCAGCAACATGGTCTCGTGGAGTCTGAAAATAACAGCTCGTAGCAGTCACAGAACAGGAAATATCCTAGAGCTGAGGTTCACTCAAAAGCCAAAACCAGGGGGCAGAGCGGTGGCACAGTGGTAGGGCGTTTACCCTGCACTAGCTGACCTAGGATGAACTGTGGTTTGATCCCCCAGAGTTCCATATGGTCCCCCAAGCCAGGAGTGATTTCTGAGCGTATAGCCAGGAGTAAACCCCCTGAGCATCAACAGGTGTGGCCCAAAAACAAAGAAACAAACAAACAAAAAAAAGCCAAAACCAGTTGTGGGCAACAATTCAGGGTGAAGAGAGGTGGGAGAAAAGGGGGCCGCTGAGAATAGCAGTGGTGGTGATATCTTTTTCATGGGACAGAGACAGGAGTAGGGCTAGAGGTGGAGGTTCCTGCAGAGTTAATAACTGAGAGTAAAAAGAGTTAACTAGGGAGAAATAATAATACATCAGGGGTGAGAGTAAAAGAAAACAATAGAAAAGGATATGTAAAGAGGTAGGTTGGGAGGGAGAGAAAGAAAGAGCTATATACAACAGAAGGAAGGACAATATACAACATAGGTGGACATTAAACAGACATAAAGGTGGCCATCACACAAATAGACAGACAGTGAAGACTGATACATAGGTTGCAGTTAAAAAATTGACCCAGGTGGAACAGGTCAAAGCACTTCAAAATATAAAACTGGCATATCAGGTGGAAAAATATTCCAATTACTTGGAGTAGTGAATGTTGGAGAACTTTGCTGAAAAAGGCTTCATGGTTTAGATGAGCACAGAACATTCCCAAAACAGTCATAATTTTCAAGTATAGAATACTAAGTAATATGGTAATGAATACTGTAAAAGTGTCTACACCTTGGAGAATTGTATCATTTTCAAACATCCAGGTTGTTTAAGGCAAATTGAGAACAAAGCATATGATATAGTACAAAACTAGCATGAATTAAAAATTGCGGAAACATATTCAATGACTGAGTACTATAGGTAGTAAGAGTCCATTGGCATTCAGAGTATCCAAGAATATCTGTAAAGACACTAGATCATACAAGCAGGCATAATCAAATGGAGATGAGTAATTTAAAATATTGTTAAGACATATCATGGTGCTTAAAGATTTTATATATTTAAAAATAAGACATTATCATGATGAGCACTGTATTAGGAGTTTAACAAATGTAATGTGAAACCAGGGCATCCAAGGAGAATAGATATATTTATACATATATCTCCAAGGATTCACTGTGAACAAAAACAGTAAATGGTACTGTAAACATAACTGAATAAAAAGACACTAAAGTACTCTAATAGTGAGCACTGTAGTGGGAGTCTATGGTTTCCAAATGCATCCTGTAGGTGTTTCTGTTGGTAAATTTGTTAGAACATTATTATAGACATCTATAAAGAGCATTAGTTGAACACCTGTTTGATCTAAACAGCTGTATCCATTGCAGGTCTCTTTGAAGTATTAAAAGGAATGGAAGCTGCTAAAGATTTCAGAGACGAGTTGAAGATTTCTGAAACTTTTTGTTTGTTTTTGTTTCTTTTGGGGGATCACACCCAGCAGCGCTCAGGGGTTACTCCTGGCTCTGCGCTCAGAAATCGCCCCCACAGACTCGGGGGACCATATGGGATGCCGGGATTCAAACCAACGTCCTTCTCCATGTAAGGCAAACGCCTTACCGCTGTGCTATCTCTTGGCCCCTCTGAAACTTCTTGACCATCAAAATAAATCAACATCTTGCTGCATTTTTACAATAGGCTGTGCAATGACCCTTTTCCATTTCACCATAGTGGTTCAAAACAGAGTAAGTTGTGTTTTCACTGTGACAAGTCAAGATTTTATAAAGGAAAAAAAAAAAAAAAAAAAAAAGATTTTATAAAGGAAAGTACACATAGGTCTGTAGGTTTTTCATCTTCTTGCTGTCGTAGGAAAGTCATTTCAGATGTATTAAGAGTACAGATGTAATTTTCAAATTTGTCCTTTTTAAAGAGTCCTACTGTGTGTTGCAGTGGTTGCAATAAAACCTATTGTCTCTCAGCTTCTTTAAAAAATAATTAAAATCTTGCAATATGCATTTATCTGTAGATGTCAAAGATAAATGAACAAAGAACTCCACTGTTACAAGATTCTTGGTGGCAGATGAGACATTGAACTACAGATTTGAACTGGTCTTGTATAAGTATAGCAATAATAAGAAGGGGGAAAGTATAGCAATAATAAGACTCATTAAACTGCTTGTGACTCTGCCAACCTTGTTTTGTGGGTTTTTTTTTTTTTTTTTTTTTTTTTTGGTTTTTGGGCCACACCCGGCAGTGCTCAGGGGTTACTCCTGGCTGTCTGCTCAGAAATAGCTCCTGGCAGGCACGGGGGACATATGGGACACCGGGATTCGAACCAACCACCTTTTGGTCCTGGATCGGCTGCTTGCAAGGCAAACGCCGCTGTGCTATCTCTCCGGGCCCTGTTTTGTGGTTTTTGAGTCAGCAAAATAATCACTATTTTCCTCTCTATGTCTTTCTGCCTATCAGCTTTGTTCAAGTCCTGATGAAGATCAACCATTAGGAATAGAAGTAGTTCATGTGGATCTTGTTGATTGTGCCCTGCAAACTGGTCGTTTAACTTTCCAATGGTCAAATTGAAGTCCTTTGGGTTGATACACCTGTGTTGTCCTGCCCACAGGCTTTTTTATAATTTTACCAAACTCTTCTGCCACATTATCTATATGTCCTAATGAATTTGACCTGTTAATGTCCTCCTTGTAATGTTTCTGGTGAAAGATATAAAACTTGAAATATTATACAGGCATTGTAATACTGAATTTATGTGACAAGTGTTTCCTAAATTATTAAGTTCAGTGAGAACAAGACCAGTTCCCTCATCTACAGAACTGAGGTTCTGGAACTGGTCATTTCCATTCTTGATAGTCTCTGCCTTGATATGCGGTGTCAGCTTATTGTCCCAATTACCTGCTGAGGTTGTTTCTTGCTCTAATCCTTTTGAGTGATCTGTGTTGGGCCTGAGGGGAGGCATGCAAACTTATGCACCGGTGTCTGAGTTTTTTCACTTGTGAGAATCTTGCTCCTGACCAGGTCTAGTGGGAACCAGAATTTCTTGGAAGGGTTGCCATCTGTGGAAACATAAACATATCCTTTTCCTCGAATGAGAAGGTTTTCAGCAATCCATTCATTATTTTTACCCAAATAGGTGAATTGTTTTCTGTACCTGAGCATCTTCTTTAAAGTGTCCTTCTGCAGCTATGTAGGGCTCTCCTTAGGGTAAGTAAATTCAGAAAGTTTAGTGAAAATAATGATACAGATAAAATGTCTGTCAGTGGCATGCCCCTTTTTATGTACTTCAATAATTGAGTTTTGGGCCCGGAGAGATAGCACAGCGGCGTTTGCCTTGCGAGCAGCCGATCCAGGACCAAAGGTGGTTGGTTCGAATCCCAGTGTCCCATAGGTCCCCCGTGCCTGCCAGGAGCTATTTCTGAGCAGACAGCCAGGAGTAACCCCTGAGCACTGCCGAGTGAGCCCCCCCCAAAAAAAAATAATTGAGTTTTGGGAATTCTGTGAGCTCTTTCAACTATGGCTGTCCTCGTGGGTTATAAGGGATTCCAAAGATATCTTTGCAAAATGATTGAAAAATTGTACTAATGTAGGCAGAGCCGATGTCCGTTTTCATGGATTGGGGGATGCCCAAGAGATAAAAAGACTGTAGCATAAAGGTGCAAATACCTTTAGCACTTTCAGAAGTCATTGGTGTTCCCCATATGAAATCTGAATAAGTATTGATCACCATATAAAGATAGGGTTTCTTTGGAAAGTCAACATGTGTAATATTCATTTGCCATAATTCATTTGTCTATAAACTTTGGGGGTTGGCCCACCTACATGTGTTCTTTTATTCAAAGGCACACAAATGAATACATTTATCAACAATCTATCTGGCTTACATCCATGAAATATGATAGTTCTCATGCAGGTGGTGGGCGTTTTTGTGTAGTGCTGCATATTCTTCTGCAGGTGACTTAAACATTAGCGTGGCCAAATGGTCAGTAGTTTCCTTTTCTTTTTTTTTTTCTTGGGGGGGGGGGGGTTGGGTCACACCTGGCAGTGCTCAGGGGTTACTCCTGGCTCTGTGCTCAGAAATTGCTCCTGGGTGGCTTGGGTGATCATATGGGATACCAGAAATCAAACCACCATCAGTTCTGGGTTGGCTGCATGAAAGGCAAGCCCTACCGCTCACTGTGCGATCTTTCCAGCCCTCAGTTTCATTTTATTTATTTATTTTTATTTTATTTTATTTATTTATTTATTTATTTTTTTTGGTTTTCGGGTCATACCTGGCAGCGCCCAGGGGTTACTCCTGGCTCCACGCTCAGAAATCGCTCCTGGCAGGCTCAGGGGACCATATGGGATGCTGGAATTCGAACCACCAACCTTCTGCATGAAAGGCATGCCATCTCCACGGCCCTCAGTTTCATTTTCTTGAACCATCAGCCCTGGGCTCTTAAGTGAATCATAAAAATTCGCTCAGAATGTGTTTGAAGAAGTGCTTGTAATTGCTGAAACAAATCTTGAACTACCCGATTATGAGCATTTAAAGAGGCAGTCCCTATGACTGGGAACAATCCTACTACATAAGCTGAGTCACTTTGTGAGGACCAAGATCCTCTCAGGTCCATAAGGGTCACATACTAAAACAAGCCCAAACTCTAGTAAAAAACAGTTTTTCCTGAGACAGGTTAAAAGGTTTGGTACTTTTCCATTATTAGCTAAAGCTTCCACTCTGAGCCAAGGTGGAGGGAGTTAACTCAGAAATAAAAACCACTGGGCCAGAGAGATAGCATGGAGGTAGGGCATTTGCTTGCATGCATAAGGATGGTGGTTCAAATCCCGGCATCCCATATGGTCCCCCAAGCCTGCCAGAAGCGATATCTGGGCATAGAGCCAAGAGTAAACCCTGAGCGCTGCGGGAATGACCCAAAAACAAACAAACAAACAAACAAAAAAAGTCTTTTAAGTCAATTACTATCAATAGCTAATCTTTTGGAATGGCTACTGGTGAAAGTAAGCTGTTCTAGAATTTCCTCGTAGGAACCATGGATGCATTGACAGCTCTTAAATCAGAAGTTTCAAACTACCTGCTTGTTTTTACATAACAAATGTGGGGGGATTCCATTCAGAAAAGGAGGTCTCAATGTGTCCCAGTCTTAGCTACTCATCAACAACTTAGCACCTCTAGTTTTGTGCTGTAGAAGGAGCACTGGGGAATCTAGATGGGAATGTTGGACTTCCATTTGATTGAGATGGGTTCCAGGCACTTTATTATAGAGGCCCCAATTATAAATCAAAACCACTGAGCTGATGGACTAGAAGGGTGTTAGGAGATAAGGCAAAATATCTGAGCTAGTGAATTGGGGGGATTGGTAAAGGGGTGTGATATTCCACCCCCCATTGCTTATGCAAATTGCACCCCCTGAGGTTCATGAAAATTGGAGCTATGTGTGGTAGAAAAATAGCCTATTGAGGGCTGGAGAAATAGGGCATTTGCATTGCATGCAGGACGGTGGTTTAAATCCCGGCATTCCATATGGTACCCTGAGCCTGCCAGGAGCGATTTCTGAGTGTAGAGCCAGGAGTAACCCCTGTATGCTGCAGGGTGTGACCCAAAAACAAACAAAAAATAGCCTGTTGATTTTCTAGTCATATACACTTAAAAAAACCTAATGCTCTGGTGCTCTGGTGCATGGAAGCTGGAGGCAGAATAGCACCTATTCCCTCCAGACTATAAGGTATATCCTGCAATGCCCAGTTGTGCAGCCAGTGTTTTAAAGCAATCAAAGATACTTCAATGCCAGAGTCAAATATTCTTTCAAACTTTCTGCCCTGAATTTCAAGGGTTAACACCGGATTTTCTTCTCTAAGTTTAGCAGTAAAAGCTATTAACAGATGAGCAGAGGAGCCTCAGGATTTGTACCTCCAAAATCCCCTTCACTCAGGTGTTCTGATTTGTCAGGCATGACAGACATAACAAAATTTGAGCTATATTCACACCTTTTTTAAAAGTCCAAACTGTGGGCACGGAAACAAGAACTATTATTTCTCCAACGTGGTCAGAATCTATAATTCCCAGATGAACAGAAATACCCTTGAGAGTCAGGCTGTTCTTACCTAAAATCAGTCCTAAAGTTTCTGGAGGAATTGACCCTGTTATACCAGATTTTATCTCGTTTTGTTTTTTAATCTTTAATTAAGCACCATAATTACAAGCATGATTATAGTTGGGCAGATTTTATCTTGTAAAGGCACTGAGCTGGTATTAGGGTTAATTCTTCAGGACGGGGTATATCGAGAGCATAGCTTCCTGAAATGGGAAGCCTTAATGAACTCAAACTGTGTTCTCTTGGACTAGGCTGGGACGCTGATGAAAAAGTTCCCTGATTTTGTGGGGCCTGAGATTAGCCCTTCATCCAGTTTCCCAAGGTTGATTAAGTCTTGGCTTCGAGGGGGCGAGTCCGAAGCTGAGCAGAAAAGGACTGCATCCTACAATCTCTACATAAATGTCCCATTTTGCCATAGTCAAAGCATCTGACCTAAACTGCTGGGGCTGGTTTTGGACCCCCTTCCTCCAGATGCTGAGAATACAGTAAAAAGATGAAAGACAGGGCCAGAGATATAACATGGAGGTAAGGCGTTTGCCTTTCATGCAGAAGGACCATGGTTCGAATCCCGGCATCCCATATGGTCCCCTCTGCCTGCCAGGAGCGATTTCTGAGCTTAGAGCCAGGAGTAAACCCTGAGCACTGCTGGGTGTGACCCAAAAACAAAAACAAAAAAAAAAAAAAAAAAAGGAAAGACAATCTATAGCCCAATGGAATCACTTGCCACAACTCGGGCAAAGTTCAGATGGTCTTCTTGGGCAGAAGCCACCATGTTCACTAACTGGATAATTGTATTTGATCCGGTTTCCCATAGTTTGCATCTGAATAGTATATGGTGATAAAGGTGTGACAGCAGGGGTGGTGGTGGTGGTGGTGGTGGTAGTGTAACTGTAAAGTTCCAACATTTCTACAAGCATGACAATGTAAGTCTGGACCTGTTGTGCTACCCTGTCTTTAATCTGCCTCTGATAGTGTGTCAGTTTTCCTAAAAATTCTGCATATGGCTCCTTAAAAAATCTTTGTATAATTACCCTTAAATTCGGTATCAGTCAATGTTTTCCCAAGCCTTCAATGCAAGTTCCCTTTTGGTCCTGAAACAACACAGGATAATTTTGCCTGATTATTTCTGAGAACTCCCTTTCCCTATCAGCAGCTCATAAGACAATGAGACTCTGCAGTCATCCTTCCAGAGTGATCTACGCTTATTCTTATTCATAGCCCCTTTAGAAATCCACATCTTCAGGCTGGAGAGATAGCACAGGGGTGTTTGCTTTGCAAGCAGCCGATCCAGGACCAAAGGTGGTTGGTTCGAATCCCGTGTCCCATATGGTCCCCCGTGCCTGCCAGGAGCTATTTCTGAGCAGACAGCCAGTAGTAACCCCTGAGGAACAACGCTGGGTGTGGCCAAAAAAAAAAAAAAAGAAATCCATATCTTCCACTGTAAAAGTTGGTAAACACCTATGCATCTTAGTCACAGTATTAAAGTCCAACACCCACCATCACTCCAAGTACCAAGGGGGGTGGAGTGGGGAGAGGGGGGAAGGGGGGGTCTTGAGCCACACCCCAGTGATGCTCAGGAGTTTCTCCTGGCAATGAGCTCAGAAATTGCTCCTGGCCTGGGGGACCATATAGGACGGCAGGAAATTGAACTGCAGTCTGTCCTAGGTTAGCGCTAGCAAGACAGATGCCCTACCGCTTGTGCCACTGCTCTGGGCCCCTCGGCACCTGAGCAAACTTTTTTAAATTGACTGAGGTAGTCCATATTTTAAGCCCACAGGTTGAAGTTTGATTGTTTTCCTGATGGGGAGGATTTGTTTCTGATTCTGTGTTAGTGCCAATTTCTCTGAGAATTAACAGCTGTGGTGAGGGCGTGATGGGATCCCTTCCATACTCTCTAAAGAGCTGCAGTGATGGGGTGAGGGGGTTCGTCCCAGTTTCCCTATGGAGCTGAGTGGGATGGGGTGGGTGATAAACTTACAGACCCACTTTCTGATTCAGCATCTGACTGGGCTACCACTATCTCATTTTCAGTATTCATGTCATTTAGCAGTCATTATCAGCCAGTATGAAGCAGATAGCAGCTCCTCTGGCCAATCGCCAATTTGGGATGGTAAATACCAGCCTCAGGGTTTTGGGATTGACCACATGTTATTACCGGAAATGCTTTTTTGTTTTCCAGCTTTAGAGGCCTTTTAGAAACAATAGGAGGTGCTTCAGAAACAGTTGAAAATGTTTCAGAAACATCTGGTGCAGTTTCAGAGTATTCAATTCACATTTTTTGCATTTCATGATACATACAAACTATAATAAGGAGACTCTTCCTCTTTCACAAGTGGCTGTAGGTAACCCCACTGAGACGGTGCACTATTCACTGGACCCCCCCCCCAAAAAAAAAAAACGACAAAGTCATGCAAGTCCCGAGGTTCGAATCTTCATGTTCACTTCAAGAACACTCAGGGAAACGGCTCAGGCCATCAAAGGCATGCATATCTGAAAAGTCACTAATCATCTGAAGGATGTCACCCTGCAGAAGTATTTTATGTTGGAATATATACTTGACTGTTGAAATGAAGCAGGTATCAATATAACATGAGAAGCCAGGGTCCTTCAACCCAAAACCAAGCTATCGTCATAAGTTTGAACCAAATAGAAGCTAACTTCAAAATCCACTTGAGCAGTCACAGGACTACTCCAGGGAACATCTCACTAGTCATAGGCAAAGTCTTTGTTCAGGCAGCAGGTATAGGTGAAAGTTCCATGTCTCAATCCCAGGGGACTGAGGGATGCAGGTCTAGAAGCAAACACCAACACAGGAAATAATTCATACATGGTTAAGGGGATAAAACGGGCCAGAGAGATAGCACATTAGTAGAGCATTTGCTTTGCACACAGCCGACTGGGACAAAGTCGGGTTCGATCACTGGAATCCCACATGGTCCCTGGAGCCTGCCAGGAGTGATTTCCAAATGCAGATCCTGGAGTAACACCTGAATACCACTGGGTGTGACCCAAAAAAACAAAAACAAAAGGGGTGGGGGACACAGGTTCAGGAATTTCCACACACAAGCCTTCATCTCCTAAGAAGCATATAACTCAAGTGATGGAAAAACCAAAACTACAAGCAGTTTTTCCCTGAAACCTGGGGTCTTTAGTGGGAAGCACAAGACCACACCCTGGGGTAGAGAACAGGTAGGGTAAGAGACCAATCCACCCCATACCAGAGCCTTTTCTCCCTAGCCTGGGAAGTGCTGGGAGGCTTGGCAGGCCCCCAGCCGTCCTTGTCTTTTTCCCCTGACTCCAGGTCTTCCCTGGGTGCCAGCTCAGATGGCCAGAAGTGGGTTCAGGTGAACTCTTAGTGGTCCTCAGGTTCCTCCCTCCCTCCGTACTCCAGGGGGGAGGTGCATGGGGAGGAGGACATCTGGCTTCTGGTTTCCTCCTTGATTCTGGAGACCAGCTCTTGCTGGTCCCCTGGACTTCAGTCTTTCCCTGGGCACCGGTCTAGGTGGACTCTATAGGGGTCAACAGGCTTTTCCCTTTTCTCTCCCTACACTAACGGGAATGTGCTCTGGGAGGAGGGCAGGCTGTTCTAGCACTGGTTTATGTTGGGACAGTCAGTGGAAAATTTTTCTCTTTGTTTTCATATTGATAGTATTGTGTGCAAATATTCTATATATCCATAATATCCATCTTGTATTGGGACCTTGATACTGCCCTACAAAGCTCATTTCTAATATTTTACTGCCTCGGACCCAACCCTTACTTCCCCCCATCCTCCCATGTAGGTGCAGCTAATGACATGAAGCTCACCACATAGAGTGATAAATGCAGTTAGAGAAATAACTACACTGAAAACTATCATAACAGTGTGAATGAATGAGGGAAAAAGAAAGCCTGTCTCGAGTACAGGTGTGGGTGGGGTGGGGAGTAGGTAGATCTGGGAAATTGGTGGTGGGAATCCTGCACTGGTGAAGGGGGGTGTTCTTTACATGACTGTAATCATACAACTACAATTATATTTGTAATCATGGTGTTTAAATAAAGATAATTTAAAAAAATGTATGCACAAAAAAAAAAAGAGAGAGAGAGAGACCAATCCAAAGGATGCTTCCATTCAAAAGTGCTTCTGGGGGTCGGAACGGTGGCACAAGCAGTAGGGCGTTTGCCTTGCAAGCGCTAACCTAGGAGGGACTGCAGTTCGATCCCATGGCATCCCATATGGTCCTTCAAGCCAAGAGTTTTCTGAGCGCATAGCCAGGAGTAACCCCTGAATGTCGCCGGGTGTGGCCTAAAAACCAAAAACAAAAAAACAACAGTGCTTCTGACCAAGGAGTAACAAGCATATCCTGAATAGGATGAAAACCTGTTAACCCAACACTTTCTGTATGTTACCTAAACTGGAAATGATCTAAATAGGCTACACAATTGGCCACCTCTAAATGTAACTAACTTAGCAAACTCCGGAACAGTGTAGTGCAAAGTTCTCCCAGAAATTCATGTAGTGTTCACGCCCCTTGAATTCACTCTTATCAATCATGTGTAAATAACTCAAAACACCTCTGCAGGTATAAAACGAAGCCAGTCCCTGCTACAAGCTATTTTCTGTTCAGTAAACCTCATATGAGTGAATTTATCTAATTAATATGCTTAGGTAGGATAAAAGTATTATGTCTAATGCCAATAATTCTAAAGACAAGCCAGATTTAGATTAAGTCCAACTTCTGAGCCAAGTTAGCTTTCATTTACCAATACTTGATCCTAATGTATTGAACTTGAAAAATACCTGATTTCCTGTATTTCTGAGAGTCTACAGAATATTTAACTTATCAGAAGCACTGTAATTTTCTTGAGGTCAATTAAGTTCGCTCTCTAAAATTCATTTCAGAAAACCCAGCTGGAGGTTGATTCCCATAGAAGTGCCCAATGGACAGACAAGCAGTGGCCAGGACAAAGTTGACAAGGAAGGAAGAGAGCCCCAGTGGGGAAGGAAAAAGTCACCCCCACAGTGGCCTCTGTTTTCAGGACTCTGAGCACTGTAGAGGGAGCTGCCATGACCTGGGGGCACACTTGGATAGAAGTCAAGTGGACTGGCTGAACCTTTCGGCAACTGTAGCTTGGATTTCTCCCAGGCCTCCACACCACCTTCCACAGATCCTATCCCATTGCCTCTTGTTCATCCCTCACCCTCATTTCCCACATTTCCTCAGTCCCTCAGCTCTGACATGAGGGGACTGCTCCTCAGATGCCAACAAGACTAGAGCAAGCCATATCTTCAGTCACGTCTCCTTCAATTTCAGAGGTTGTCCTGACTCCATCCACAATCTGCTGCTGCTGAGGCTTTTTCATAGACCATGAGGCCTGTGTGTGCTTGGGGCTCACAAAGGCCATCCAATGCTGCCACCTGACTCCATACACTGTGGCAGCTGCATCCTCAGAAATCCAGCTGCGACTTTGCAGCAGGAGCTGGGAGAAACACTCCTGTGTTTTCAGGGGTCAGCTTCTAGCACCAGAGGCCAACGGGCAGATAAATGGTCCCTAACCTCATCCATCTGCTCTTCCCAGTCACACTGACCAGCTGAGAGGAACGGGGCTGTCAGCATAGACAAGTGCCAGCTGCCACCTGGACACGGTGGTTGGCAGGTGTGTCCTGATGCTGGACACAGAGCCAGCAAAGCAGGTACTATTAGTGGGGCTCCTCCCAGCAGCCCCATCGATCAAGCCAGAGGGGCAGGTGGAGACAGAGGTGAATAGGGCCTCATGAGCATCTAGGTTGGATCTCTGAGCTGAGAGGGCAAAGCCAGCTTTGGGACAGAGGGATACAAGGGGTGCAGGGCCACATCTCTACCAGCCGAGTCAACATCTACCCAGGCTCAATCTCCTGCCCCACAAATCCAGCATGAGTGGTTGTGTCCCCCAACCAGGACTTTTCCCATCAGCCTCTAAGTCCATCCAACAACTTTCCTGCCTCTCACACAGTTCCCTTATTTTACTTCCTTTGTGTGGGCCACATTCCGCAGTTCCAGGGACACACTGGTGTGGCCAGGGCATAATGCAGTGCCAGAACTAAACTCAGCTCCCTGGCCCTCATTAGGCTTTTGGTCTAGGGATCATCATCCACTCTAGAATTCTAAGCCTGTCACCCAGTCTGGGAATTCATGCCACCATCACCCCTAATCCCCCCCCTACCCCCGGAAAAAGCCCAGAGGCCCCTTCAGCAGCCATGGCCATGGCCGCTCCCCAACACGAGCCTTCTCCTAGGTCCAGTCTCTCACTGCA
Organism: Suncus etruscus; assembly: GCF_024139225.1. Lineage (NCBI taxonomy): Eukaryota > Metazoa > Chordata > Mammalia > Eulipotyphla > Soricidae > Suncus > Suncus etruscus. Next base: position 46,688,502 of record NC_064862.1, on the reverse strand, counting down.
CCCCAAAATGCTTTAAGTAGCAAGCACAGATGTGACTGGGAACAAGAGAGCCCACAGGGGACTCTGGAGCCAAGACAGCTCAGGGGCAGCCAAAAGGCTCCTTCCAGCACCCCACAGTCCCCAGGGCTACCGTCAGGCAGAGCCAAGTGCAGAGCCAGGAGCAAGCAGGTAAGACCCAAAGTCCAAATGGACAGGCAGATAGATGGACCGACAAACGAGCAAACTAATAATGAAAGTACAAGCATGTCCAAGGAGCAAGGGGCAGGAGCTGAGGCACTGAGGAGTGAGGTGACTTCTCTGCTGCAGTCCCAGAGCTTCACCCCAGAGCTCCTACTGGCTCAGCTCTCCCCGCTCTATAGGACACAAGCCCAGCACAGGATACAGAGAAAGACTAGAAGCCGCCTCTGCCAGCCTCCCAGCTGCCTCCTCTTCTGTTCTCTTGTCCTCTTCCTCTTCCTCCTGTCCTCTTCCTCCTCCTCCTCCTGTCTTCCTCCTCCTCCATCCTCCTTCAGATAAGCACAACTTTCACAACCACTGCTGGCCAGAAAACAAGGAGCAATTCTACAGGAAGAGACATGTCCAAAAGGCTCATGGACTCAGTGATATCTCTCTCCCCCACTCTCCTTTTATTGTTCTTAACTTTTCATCCCTTCTCAAATTAAAGAATCAGAGACATGATAGAGTTCCACCATTTCAAGGGCCAGAGAGATAACACAACAGGGAAGGAGCTGGCCTCGCACACATCCATCCCCGACATCCCATATAATCCCCCAAGCTCACCAGGAGTCAGCCCTGAGCAGAGCCTGGAGTGAGCCCTGACCACAGAGCCATTAGTCAACCCTGACTACACACTCACCAAGGAAGGGAGGTCCAGGGGCCAGTCATTTTATGCCCTGCAGGCTCAGCTGTGACTTCTGGGCACCACTGTCCACACAAACCTAAGCCAAAGTGTATAGAGACCTCCAACTCTTCTTCCTCACTGAATAGTCAGAAATAGCCCCAAGACATCTAGATGTAGCCAAAACTCCCCCAAAAATAAAAATACAAGCTAGAAGGGAAATATTTGTATTCTGTGAGGACAAATCTCCTGATACAAAAATTTTAAAGTCAAAACAACTACAGGAGAAAACAGATAAAGACAAGAATACACTCAGAGAAGTGATATGTAATTGGCTCTTAAGTGCATGAAGTGATACACAATTTCACACATAATTTAGAAATAAACAGGAAAATGTCAGTGTGTATCAGCTCTTGGGAGAGCAAACACTGACTAACTGAACAAGTTTTGAGGTCGAGATAGACACACACGCACACACACACTCTCACACAAGACACACTCAGAGACATACTCTGACAGACACATTCATACCCAGACAAAGCCACATGAGGTGGGAGCACCACTCGCACTGAGCGAGTCAGACCTGCCTTCAGACTGCCAGGGCCATCTCGCAACTAGTCTCACAATTCCTTGGTGGGTCATCAGCCCCACATGCCCCAGTATCTGCAGCCTGTCACCCAGTCTGGGAATTCATGCCACCATCACCCCTAATCACGCTCCAGAAACCACAGCCCTGAGCCGGCAGGCTGCTTGGACTAATTTAGCTCATCAGCTAAAAGATTGCCCCAAAGCTCCAGAGCCTGGACAGGAAAAACTCCCCCAATCCTCGGCCTGATCGGAGCTGCAGAGGGGCAAGCAGAGGACTGGACACCCCCCAAGGTAGGGCCCACTTAGGTCAGTTCCTAAATGTCTAGTGAGGGGCAGTAGGAGTGTATCTGCCAGGAACTATGATAACAGAGACAGGGACAAGATGTCCACAAACCACACAGACACGCAGGAAAACCTGCTGCAGGAAGCCCTTGTGAGCTGATGGTCACAATGACCTGCAGAGGAGCCGGAGCGATAGCACAGTGGTAGGGCATTTGCCTTGCAAGCAGCTGGTCTACGATGGACTTTGGTTAGATCCCCCAATGTCCTATATGGTCCCCTGAGCCAGGAGTGATTTCTGAGCACTTAGCCAGGAGTAGCCCCTGAGCATCACCGGGTGTGGCCCAAAAACCAAAAAAAAAAAAGAAGAAATACAGCAGAAACAATGTGAACTACAAGCAACTCTTTGTAGGATCCTGATTTTAGATAATGGGATACAGAAGAAAACTGAAGCTTCAATAACAGAAAATGCTTACAGGTTAAAGGTGAAGGTACTTCCAAGCACTGAGGACAACAGAAACAAGTCAGATGAAGGTCATAGTTCTGTCTACTTTGTTTCTATTTAAGCTCTATCCAAGATCTTTTCTACAAGGTGCATGTATTACCTTTTCTCTTTTTTGCTTTGGACCATACTGGCCTGAGCTCAGGGAACCCTATGGGTTGCTGGGAATGGATCCTGGATTGGCTGTATGCAAGGCAGGCTCTCCCCACTGTCTTGTAACTCAGGCCCCACATGTAATTTTTTCAATAAAAAAAAAAAAAAAACTAGCAAAGACCAGAGAGATAGCACAGCGGTAGGGTGTTTGCCTTGCACACTGCCAACCCAGGACAGACCTGGGTTCAATTTCCGGCATCCCATATGGTCCTCTGAGCCTGCCAAGAGTAATTTCTGAGCACAGTGTCAGGAGTAAACCCACTGGGAGTGGCCCCAAAAACAAAACAAAAAACGAGCATAGAAAGTTACATTCCTGGGGCTGTAGAGATAGCGCCGAGATAGGGTGTTTGTCTTGCATGCAGAAGGACAGTGGTTCAAATCTCAGCATCCCATATGGTCCCCCGAGCATCCCAGGAGCGATTTCTGAGTGTAGACAGAAGTGTAACCCTTGAGCACTACTGGATGTGACCCAAAAAAACAAAAAAATAAAAATGAAAGTTATGTTCCCTAAATACTAAAGGAAAACCTTTGGTGAGAGTTGCTTGTTTTCAATTTTTTTGTTGTTGTGTTTTTGGTTTTTGGGCCACACCAGCAGTGCTCAGGCTTCTGGCTCTGTGCTCAGATGTCTCCCAGTCCTGACCATTTGTTCAGGGATGTTTGTTTAGGTCTAGGGCCATACTCAGTACCCAACAAGGATACTCCCAGTTTAGTGCTCAGAGACTATTGGCATGGGGAAATTCAGCTCACGTGCCAGTGAGCCCAATGCAACCCACCGTGCGTTCCCAAGAACTCTGGACCCACCGGCCCAGTCTTAGGCAAAGCACATCTATCACCCACCACCTTTCATCATGAAAAGGAAGCGGCAGTGAAGGGTTCAACATCAGAGCCCATGTTCCCCCGGAGGAAAACGGCGGAAAATCCTCACCCACCACTGCCTTCCCTCAGATGCACCCAGACGCCAGAACTGCAAAAAATCCTTACCCAGTACTGTCTCTCCTCACAGACTCACCCAGAACCTGGCTTCTGACAGGCTCAGATGCCAAGAGCATTTCAGCACACAACAAACAGTAACACAGAAGTTCAACTAGCATCAACCACAGCCCAGTCAACCCTCAGACACTGACTTTATAACACCCTGGAGTGAGGGAACAATCATTTCAAATTGACCTGTGTTCATTGATAATTCCATTTGCCTTTGAGTTATAGCAAGTAATATAAAGTGAATTTGTGCCAGCAAGAGGGCAGCCTGGAGTGGTGATTGGGAAGTTGGGGACACTAGGAAATGGAAAGTCACACTGGTGGTGGGTTTGGGGTTTGAACACTTAATGCCTAAAACAATTGGATTATGAACAACTTGGTCAATCACAGCATTCTAATAAAAATTTAAAAAGAGGGGCCGGAGAGATAGCATGGAGGTAGGGCATTTGCCTTGCATGCAGAAGGACGGAGATTCAAATCCCTGCATCCTATATGGTTCCCAAAGCCTGCCGGGGGCAATTTCTGAGTGTAGAGCCAGGAGTAGCCCCTGAGCGCTGCCAGGTGTGACCCAAAAAAAGAAAAAAAGAAAAAGAAAAAGAGGGGCCGGAGTGGTGGCACAGAAGTAGAGTGTTCGCCTTGCACGTGGCTGACCTAGCACGGACCGAGGTTCAATCCCCCAGCGTCCCATATGATCCCCCAAGCCAGGAATAATTTCTGAGTGCATAGCCAGGTGTGGCCCAAAAACCAAAAAAAAAAAAAAAAAAAAAAAGAAAACCACCAAAGCCATGGTGGCACGTTGTCTGCATGAAACTCATCACTAACAGTGTGTAAGTCAAGGCGCCTCAATAAAATGGAGGGGGGAAGAAGAGGGCCATGAGGGGCCGGGCGGTGGCGCTAAAGGTAAGGTGCCTGCCTTACCTGCGCTAGCCTAGGACGGACCGCGGTTCGATCCCCCGGCGTCCCATATGGTCCCCCACGCCAGGAGCAACTTCTGAGCACATAGCCAGGAGTAACCCCTGAGCGTCACCGGGTGTGGCCCAAAAACCAAAAAAAAAAAAAGAAGAGGGCCATGGATGACAGCCATGTGTCCAGGAGGCCATGGTCCTGGATGCCTACAGCGACACCTTCTGGCAGAGAGGGGAACTGGTCCATGAGAAGGCACTTGCAGGGGCTGGACCCAGGCCTGATCCTTCCTGACTCATGGCTCTCGGCTCTGGGCATCCGTTATGCTGTCAACAAACTGCGGAACATCTAACAATGCTTCCAGAGGCTCCCCGACAGCCATGGGGCCCTTTAGGCATTGAACACCAAGCAGAGCAGAAACACCCAGACCCTCCACAGCATTTTCTACCAGGTTCCTACTGCCTGGAGGAGGTCTGGGAGGGGAAAGACGGGGACTGAGTAGGGCAGCATCGTCCCTGGCCCACAACATGTACTCAGCAGTGAGCAACAGAGTTCAGCAAGCGGAACACCCACAGACCAGGCAGAGGCAAGTCTGACTGAATCATTCAGACTGAGAGCCCACCCGAATGGCAGAGCCAGATGGTGACGGTGTGAAACGCTCCTCCTGACAGGCACATTCTGGAGCTACTACTCAGCTTGGCCTTGAAAGCCCTGGTCCCGACCATCCCAACTATATTCACACATTCCAAGCCTTCTCCTGTGCTGCTTCTAGAGTGAAGAGCACTTCTCTGCGAGCAGGTCAAGCTGCAGGAAAGGACCACTTTCAGCACAGAATAGGTATGCCTCAGTGTATATCCTGGGAGAGAGGACACTGCAGGTGCACCAGCAGCCCAGAGCAGAAAGGAAGCATCCACACAGCTCTGCAGGGCAAAGCCATGGCCAAGCCAGGCCAGGCAGGAAGAAGGAGCAAAACAGAAATTCTTACTGGGCAGGAGCAGGCGGTTCCTCAGGGGCCTCTGCAGCACTGGCCCCTGCAACAGGATGTTCTTTCTCAGGCACTGGCTGTACCACCTCCTGGCTGGTAGCAGGGGGCACTGACACTTCAGGGCCTGCCCCAGAGTCTGTGACAGAGTCGACTTCCACCTCCTGGGCTGGGGCTGGGGCCGCTGCTGGGGCCGCTGCCTCCTGCTCCTCCTTCTGCCTCAGCCTCTCCTCCAGCTCCTTTCTCCTCTTCTCATCATCCTGGCGCGCCATGTGATCGAAGTGTTTGAACACCTAAGACCAAACACCATGTGGCCATCAGCCCAGTGGGTCACGATTCTGCAGCCGCCCGTAGGACCCAGCCAGTCTCTACTCCACCCAGCCCTGCCCAGGGCTCCTGCCCAGCTCTTTCTCTTCTGAGCAAGGGCCCAGGGACTGTCCTAAACCTCCCACAAAACTGTCCAAAACCCTGAGTCATCCCTGCCTGGCACATCCTCCCCCTCCCCACACCCTAGTCTCCACTTTCTTCCCAGAACTCAATCATTGACCACCACCCCCTTTTTTAGTTTTGTTTTTGGGTCATACCCGGCAGTGCTCAGGGGTTACTCCTGGCCTGGCAGGCACGGGGGACCATATGAGATGCCGAGATTCGAACCACCATCTGTCCTGGATCAGCTGCATGCAAGGCAAATGCCCTGCCATTGTGCTATCACTCTGGTCCCTGGGGTGTTGGAGGGGGGACATTTGTTTTGTTTTGTTTTGAGTTCCTGGACCATACCTGGTGGTGCTCAGGGGCCCATATGTGGTGTCAGGGATGGTCCACAGGGCAACACCTAACTAACCCCTGTACTGTATCTCAGGCTGGTTTCCTCTGTATATAGGAAACTGTTACCGGAGCAACCTGTCACATCACCTCCAGTTTTCACATTATATAGGGACTAAGTATCTATTCCAGAATGGAAAAACATTTTAACTAACTGATTCACACACCTAATCTGGCAGCTGGAGCAACAGGTCAATGGGTAGGGAGCTTGCCTTGCAGGTGCCTAACCTGGGTTCAATCCCCACCTGAGTTCAATTGCAGTTATTACTGAGTGCAGAGTCAAAAGTAATTCCTGAGCACCACATAGTGCTCAAAAACCAAAATATGAGGGCCGGAGAGATAGCATGGTGGTAGGGCGTTTGCCTTGCATGCAGAAGGTTGGTGGCTCAAATCCCAGCATCCCATATGGTCCCCGAACACACACACACACACACACACACACACACAATTAAAAAGAAAGAAAAGAAAAAGATGCTCTGTAAGCTGTAATCATCCTAAATCAAAGTCCCTACTGGCTTACACACACACACACACACACACACACACACACACACACACACACACACACACGAAAGAAAAGAAAAGGATGCTCAGTAAACACTCCTCGCTTCTGTAAGCTGTAATCATCCTAAATCAAAGTCCCTACTGGCTTTCCCACACTGGAGAACACAGATTTCAATTGGATGGAAGGGAAGGGGAAGGGGAAGGGGAAGGGGAAGGGGAAAGGAAAGGAAAGGAAAGGAAAGGAAAGGAAAGGAAAGGAAAGGAAAGGAAAGGAAAGGAAAGGAAAGGAAAGGAAAGGAAAGGAAAGGAAGGGGGAAGGGGGAAGGGGGAAGGGGGAAGGGGGAAGGGAAGGGGGAAGGGAAGGGAAGGGAAGGGAAGGGAAGGGAAGGGAAGGGAAGGGAAGGGAAGGGAAGGGAAGAAAAGAAAAGAAAAAAGGTGCTCCTTTCTCTTGTTTCTGAAAGCTGCAATCACCCCCCCCCCCAGCCTGCCAGGAGCGATTTCTGAGTGCAGATACAGGAGTAACCCCTGAGCGCCGCCAAGTGTGGTCCAAAAACAAAACAAAACAAAAAAACATAAACAAAAAATAGCTCCTGCCTTACTGGAGCATTAATTAGACCATGCAACAGGAAGAAGAGAAAATGACAAGAGTTAGATCTCACTATGGGTTTGCTCCAAGTAGCTGGACCTTGCTGAGACGCAGGCCCCACATCCAAGTCGGCCTCCCCGGGAGCCCCAACCTGACCAACTGCCTGCCCTAAGACCTGAAATTCAGTACCAGTCGCTCGTTGGCCACAATCAAGGGCACTGGACAGTGTTGATCCAGCAGGGCCTGAGGACACCGGCCCCGCCCCCTGACGCCTCGCGATTCATGTTTCAGCCACCAGCTTGGACACGAGCCCGGTACAGCGCCAGGTCGTGGCCACCCGGGGGCCTGTGGGCACCTGAGAATTCTCGGCTTTCCCCTCTCCGAGTCAGCCGCCAGCACAAGCACCCAGGCGGCCCTCGCTCTAGGCGCAGGGGCACAGCAGCGGCCCGGCGTCCAACGCACAAGTAGGAGCCCCCTACCCTGTCCCCACGTGTCTGGGCAATCCTGGGTGCAGCTGCAGCTCTCCCTGCCCGGGTGCCAGCCACGGTGCACAGGGTGGGGAGAACCCCAGGGCCTCCCGGGGCACTGCAGAGCTACGCCACTCCCGGGGGAAACTGAGGCAAGGCCTCCGGGTGGGGGGACGATTCCCTTGAGCGCGAGGAGCAAAAGTTGGGGGTTTAGGATCTTGGGGTTCAGACTCTTAAGTGGGGACGTGGGGTGCAGTCAAGGGGGCGGGGCAGGAGAGGAGGGGTCGGCCCGGACCGACCTGGGGTAGGGACAGGGGGTGCGGGGAAGGGGAAGGATCGGGCTGGGGGTCCAGGGTACCAGGGGGGCTCCGAGGCGGGGTGCGGGGTGCGAGACTCGAGGGGCGCGGGAGGGGCCCACCTGCAGCACCAGGGCCTGCGCGGCGCCGGGCGGGAAGCCCATGCGGTCGGTGGGGTGGCGCAGCAGGCGGTAGAAGTCGGTCTTGCGGTAGAGGAAGCCGAAGAGCACGCGCAGGAAGTCGTGCACATTGCCCACGTGCTGCAGGATGCCCAGCAGGGCCTGGTCGTACAGCTCGGCCGCGCCGGGGTCCATGGCGGCCGCCTGGAGCCGCTGGGCGGGGGCGGGGGCGGGGCGCGCCGCACTTCCGGCGCCACTTCCGGCGCGCCGCCCTAACCGTCCGGCTCGGCCCCGCGCCCCGCCACTTCCGGTCCGCTCTCGGTCGGGCCCGCGCGGCCCCTACCCGCTCCGCCCCTCGGGTTTCCCATTGTGCTCGCGGGGGAGAGACTGAGAGAGCTAGAGCTAAGGGGACCGCACTTTAGGGCGCCTGTGTCACGTGCCCCGGGCCTCCCTGCTCCCCTCTCTCTGCTCTCAGGCGTCCAGCGAGGACTGCCCTCTTCTCTCCAGGTGCAGAAATCGAGCTGTGTGTGGCTGGCGGCCTAGGCCCGGAGCAGAATGAGGCCTAGGAATGAATGCATCAAGCCTAGGCGCCACGGTGAACGTGTGTACAGAAACACATGCACACGACGGTGACCATACATGTTACAGACACATGCACGCGACGAAAAACATGTCTGAGGACAGATAGGTGCACATGATGGTAAGCGTGGATGTAACTGATAACATGCACACGACGGTAAATATGTGCTTATACATGTTGGGTACGCATGTCTTGCACACATGCCTTCAAGTCAGAATATGATCCTTAAATTGTTTTTTCCTTTTGGGGTTTTTGGGTCACGCCGGGCAGCGCTCAGGGGTTACTCCTGGCAGGTTCAGGGGACCATATGGGATGCTGGGATTCGAACTACTATCCTTCTGCATGCAAGGAAAGTGCCCTACCTCCATGCTATCTCTCCGGCCCCTGATCTTAAAAATAAAATTTTAAATCTACATCGGGGGCTGGAGATATAGCACAGTGGTAGGGCGTTTTGGCCTTGCATGAGGCAGACCCCGGGAGGGATCAGGTTCGATTCCTCAGTAACACGTATGGTCCCCCAGCCTGCAAGGGGCGATTTCTGAGTGCAGAGCCAGAAGTGGCCCCTGAGCGCCACTGGGTATGGCTCAAAATAAATAGTTTTCCTTGCATGCAGAAGGGTCTCCCAAGCCCACCAGGAGTGAATTCTGAGCACAGAGTTACCACTGAGCACCGCCGGGTGTGGCCAAAAACAAACAAAAAATTACAGAAACATTGATTCTGTGAGGGAAAAGTCAAAGAACTGAGATTACTGCTGAGGGAGGTTTTTGGAATTGCAGAGATCGAAGTTTAGTGATGTGGACCAAGAGTTCAGGCAGCCCTGGTCTCTTGCTGATAACCAACTGTCCACACAGTTTTTATACGCTCTACTAAAGAAATTATACACAGCAAACAATCTTACACAAACCAAGCTGCAGTCAGCGCTGATGCCACCTTGAGGAACAATGTGTTCTGCATTCGTCTAGCTGTTGGGGTTCAACTGCTACACTGGTGACTCCTGAAGCCCCCATGCCAGAAAATATTCACTACTTGCTTCTCTCTCTAATGCTCACAAATCCTTACCGGCTGTTTTCACTCCCTAATTTTCCTCAATTTCCCTCACAGTCCCAAAGCTACACACACCTGCGTCCACTGGAGAGCTCAGTATCATATACTATGTTGCAGAGACTGGAGAGATAGTACAGCCAGGATAGTTCAGCACTTGCCTTGCAAACAGCTGACCTGGTTTGATCCCCAGCCTCTCTGATTGATGGTCCTCTGAGCCCCAACATGAGCGATCCCTAAGGGCAGATTTGGGAGTGAGGCAGATAAATTCATTGTTTTCTGCCTCAGAAAACTGGGAGCAGCGACAAAGGAAAAACAGACACAGCACAGACATCCGAAAGGGAAGAAAAAAAGAGTAAACAGGCAGAAAACCTCCCCAGTGGGAGGAGTGGGAGTGGATTAACTTCTACACCAGAGCTATCTTGCAGAGCTATCATACAAACAGTTCTGTTAATTTTGGAGCAGCAAGGATGTTAATATATTATAGACCATAAGTTCGTCTGTAGGATCACTCCTGATAGTACTAGAGGGAACCACATGGGGTGCCAGGTTCAAACCCAAATCAGCCATGTGCAAGGCAAATGCCTTGTCCTATCCCACTCTCCTAATCACTTCAGTCCTCAGGCTCATTTTTTTTTTTTTTGTTTTTGGTTTTTGGGCCACACCCGGCAGTGCTCAGGGGTTACACCTGGCTGTCTGCTCAGAAATAGCTCCTGGTGGGCACGGGGGATCATATGGGACACCGGGATTCGAACCAACCACCTTTGGTACTGGATCGGCTGCTTGTAAGGCAAACACCGCTGTGCTATCTCTCCGGGCCCAGGCTCATTTTTTTTTCTGTGACTGTATTTAGGGCTAGAGCTACTGGTCCTCTGGGGCCCTTCCAAGCAGAGCAGGAGACCAAGGTGTACTAGAGATCAAGCCTGGAGCTTGCAAAGTCTGTGCTCCAGCTCTTGAGCATCTAGCCAAGGTGCACATTGTTGTGCCTACAAATTTATTGAATTCTTTTAGATATGAAATGCTGCTTACATCACCCTCAATATTAGATACTCTCTGGAGTCTGGAGGCTGCAACCCATAATCAGACTTAATAATGTGCCAAAACATATAATCATTCACATTCAGCATGATGAGTAAATAGAGACTGGTTATAGAGATTATTAATAGACATGGATTTTCTGACAGTTTTACCACCAAATCTACTTATCCCAAACCTACGAAAGTTTAAATAATAAGCAAGCTGATAGCACAGCAGGTAGGGCATTTGCCTTGCACGTGGCCGACCTGGGTTCAATCTTAACATCACATATGGTAGCTCAAGTTTGCCAGGAGTGATTTCTGAGTACAGAGTAACCCCTGAGCACCGCTGGGAGTGGCCCAAAAACCAACAATAATAATAAGGAGGGGCATGGGCTGGAACAACAGCAGAGTGGAGAGGGTGTTTACCTTGCATGCAGCTGATCCAGGCTCTATCCCTGGCATGCTATGTTCCCTGAAGTCTGCCAGGAGTGATTTCTGAGAGCAGAGCCAAGACTAACCCCTGAATTTTGCCAGATGTGGCCCAAAAACAAATAGGGGCAAAGGATACCATAGTAAGAAGGGCACAGCAAACCCAGATTCAAGCCCTAGCAACCCATATGGCTCCCCAAGCCCTTCCAGAAGCAATTCCTGAGCACAGAGCCAGGATTGAGCTCTGAGCACTTCCATACGTAATCCCTGAGTGCAGAGTCAGGAATCAGCCCTGAGCAAGCACCCCCCCACCCCCCAAAAAGAAAAAACCAAAAACTTTAAGATTTATGTATATATAAAAACATTACATTCCAAAGGATGTCAAGTCTGCATTTATGAAAAGTTTCCAAACATAAATAATACTCCTGAGGGTTGGCATAGATAGGTGAATCTGATGCTTAGAACAGGACTTGCAGGGGACCAGAGAGATAGCACAGCGGCGTTTGCCTTGCAAGCAGCCAACCCAGGACCTAAGGTGGTTGGTTCGAATCTCGGCATCCCATATGGTCCTCCATGCCTGCCAGGAGCTATTTCTGAGCAGATAGCCAGGAGTAATCCCTTAGCACCACTGGGTGTAGCCCAAAAACAAACAAAAACAAAATAATAATAAAGAAGAAAAGAACACGACCTGCAGAGGGCATAATACAAAGATGTACCCTGTGCCCTGGCACTGCCACCTCATGGGTGAGTCAATAAAAGCTTTTTCCATCTCGCTGCAGTTAAGGCTATTGCTAAGGTCTACCCAGTCGCCCCTTGCTACTGATGCTGGCCTTGCCACCATGGCGAGTAGAGAAGCCATGCATGTAGCCACAGTGCCTGCTTGCAGGTCACAGTGCTCAATAGGGCACATGAAGGGCTGTGGTGCTCACACACAGCATGTGTGGTGCCTAGAAAATGCACACTGAGGGTGTCAGCCTAGACTCAGTTGCCATGGGGGGGGGGGGGGGGCTCCTGAGTCATTCATGGCCTCAGACCTGCATGTCAAGGCTGAGGTCACTGGCCTGAACCCTGGGCCCTGGAGCCAGAGTGATAGCACAGCTGTAAGGTGTTTACCTTGCATGAGGCCAACACAGGACAGACCCTGGTTCAAATCCCGGCATCCCATATGGTCCCCCTAGACATCCAGGAGCGACTTCTGAGTACAGAGTCAGAAGTAACTCCTGAGCACTGCCGGTGTGACCCCCCCCCCAAAAAAAAAAAAAAAAAAAAAAAAAACTTGGGCCCTGCTAACATGAATTTTGCTCTGATTTCTATTGTTTAAAGCCAACATTTAGGGGCCATAGATATAGCACAGCAGTAGGGCTTTTGCCCTGCATGCAACTGACCCAGGAGGGACCCTGTTTGATTCCCAGCATCCCATATGGTTCCCCAGACTGCCAAGGGCAGTTTTTTTTTTTTTGTTTTTTTTTGTTTTTTCTTTTTTTTTTTTTTGGTTTTTGGTTTTTGGGCCACACCCGGCGATGCTCATGGGTTACTCCTGGCAGGCACGGGGGACCATATGGGACACCAGGATTCAAACCAACCACCTTTGGTCCTGGATCGGCTGCTTGCAAGGCAAACGCCCCTGTGCTATCTCTCCGGGCCCCAAGGGCAGTTTCTGAGTGCAGAGCCAGAGCAGCCCCTGAGTGCCATGGGTGTGGCCCAAAAATCAATCAATCAATAAATAAAGTTTCAGGGAGCCTAAGAGATAGCACAGCAGTTAGGCATTTGCCTTAGACACAGAAGGACAATGGTTCGAATCCTGGCATCCCATATGGTCCCCTGAGCCTGCCAGGAGCGATTTCTGAACATAGAGCCTGGAGTAGCCCCTGAGCGCTGCCAGGTGTGACCCAAAAACCAAATAAATAAATAAAGTTTAAAAAAAATAAAGCTCGGGGCCGGTGAGGTGGTGCTAGAGGTAAGATGTCTGCCTTGCAAGCACTAGCCAAGGAAGGACCGTGGTTCGAAATCCCAGCATCCCATATGGTCCCCCCCAAGCCAGGGGCAATTTCTGAGCACTTAGCCAGGAGTAACCCCTGAGCATCAAACGGGGGTGGCCCGAAAAAAAAAACAAAATAAATAAATAAATAAAGCTCAACATTTCATCTATTTCTATTCATTGTTTTCTTTTTCTTTTTTTTTTTTTTTTTTTTGGTTTTTGGGCCACACCTGTTTGACGCACAGGGGTTACTCCTGACTATGCACTCAGAAATCACTCCTGACTTGGGGGGACCATATGTGATGCCGGGCGGATCAAACCACGGTCTGTCCTACACTAGTGCTTGCAAGGCAGACACCTTACCTCTAGCGCCACCTCTCCAGCCCCTGTTTTCTATTTTAAATGGGGAAATGGAGGCACACTTTGGGCCACACCAACAATGCTCAGGCTCACTCCTGGCTTTGTACTCAGGAATTACTCCTGGTGATGTTCAGAGGACCCTATAGGATGCCAAGGATCAAACCCAGTCAGCCATGTGCAAGGCAAGCATAGACTGTCACTCTGGCCCCATTCTGGTTTTGGTTTTGTTTGGGGTTTTTTTGTTTTTTTGTTTTTTTGTTTTTGTTTTTTGTTTTTTTGTTTTTTGTCTTTTTTTTTGGTTTTTGGACCACACCTGGTGATGCTCAGGAGTTACTCCTGGCTATGCCCTCAGAAATCACTCCTGGCTTGGGGGACCATATGGGACACCGGAGGATCAAACCACGATCTGTCCTAGGCTAGCACAGGCAAGGCAGACACCTTACCTAGTTTGTGCCACCACTCCGGCCCATTTTAAATTTTTGCCATTAAACATGTTCCAAGGGGCCGGGCGGTGGCGCTAAAGGTAAGGTGCCTGCCTTGCCTGCGCTAGCCTTGGACGGACCGCGGTTCGATCCCCCGGTGTCCAATATGGTCCCCCAAGCCAGGAGCAACTTCTGAGCACATAGCCAGGAGTAACCCCTGAGCGTTACCGGGTGTGGCCCAAAAACCAAAAAAAAAAAAAAAAAAAAAAAAACATGTTCCAAGTAGTTAGTCTAAAGAAAGTCTTTTGAGGGGCCAGAGAGATAGATAGCACAGCAGTAGGGCATGCAGATGATTCAGACAGTGGTACGAATACTGGCATCCCATATAGATAGATCCCCATGCCTGCTAGGAGCGACTTCTGAGCGCAGAGCCAGGAGTAACTCCTGAGGGCCTTCTAGTGTGACCCCAAAAGAAAAATAAAGTCTTTTGAGTCTTAAGAATATTGTTTGTATTTTGTGTTTATGAAACTTTTCTCTATGTAGTCATATTTTTCCCTTTGGACCTAGTGCTTTGGAAACATACTGGCACACATGTACACAGGCACCTTGGGCGGGACTGTGTAGAGCTGCCCCCACTCCCTACTCCCCTCCACTGCTCTCAATTCTCTGGCTGCTGCCCCAGGCCTCCCCACTTCACAGGTTTCCAGTTTCCATTCCTGCCACTGGCAGATTCATGGGCCTCTGGACCCTCTAATTTTTGCTCCTTAATCCTCAAAGGCACTTTGTTTTTCCCTGCTTTTTGGACCACACCCAGTTGTGCTAATGGCTTACTCCTAGCTGGATTCAAAGAACCACATGGAGTGCCAGAGATTGAACCCCACTCAGTTGCATATCAGATACCCTCCCTGCTGTCCTATCACCTTGGGCCCAATAACTCAAAGTTCTTCTAAGGCAAGTGCACAGCAGCCTCGCCACTTCCTTGAAGGGGGGAGGGAAATGTAAATTCCTGTTTTTATAACCAGCCCCCCAATTATGCATTACTTATGTATTTCTCCAAAAGTCTTTAACTCAGAGCCAGGGGGAGGTCAGCAAACTGAGCACAGGCTCTCGAGATAGGAGGCCCGGCCCTTGAGCCATGAGTCACCCCTAAGCACAGAGCCAGGAGCAGCCCCTGAGCACTGTCAGCAAAAAACAGAAACAAGAATCTTCACCCTACCTGCTGCTGACAGAGCAACTTTACTACTCTTTTATTGACATTTATTAAGCACCAACGTGCACAGCACTGAGCCAGGCACTTTCTCAAGAAGACAAAAATGTCTCAGTTTCCCCTCAGTGAACTTCTCCACAGAGCCTGGGCAGCCGGGAACAAAGGTGGTGGCTAATCTGTACCTGAGGCTTCAAACACAGCCTTTTGAACAAGGCAGCCTGTCACTCTAGGCTAGGGCCTCACACCCACAGCTACCCCCACAACCTCTGTGACAGAACCCATCTCTGGCAGCCAGCTTTTCTTCTGGAACATTCCTTCCAGTCTTGCCCATCCAAGGGTCACCCTGTAAGTCAGGTTTCACAGCATCCTCGAGGGCCTCTCCACAGTGAAGTGAAGAAGCCACAGTAAAAATGCAGCTTCTTGGAGCACTTCAGAAGCATGTGAAGCCTGACGTTGAAGAGAGGCTTAGCTAGGGAGATCTGCAGGCAGAGGGGCAGAGCTGAGAATGAACCAAAGCAAGAACCAAAGTGAGGAGTGTGCGGCCCAGACTCAGGTGCCCAGGGGCAGAAGACACCTCATGCCACTCGAACCTGCTGTCCAGACAGAGGGCCCTGAGGAAAATCTCCTGGGTCCTCAGTGGTAGCCTGGGTCTGGCTGCCCACAGGGGCACCCTCATGACCCCTTAGTTCAGGCCGGTGAACCTGCACCGGATCCAGTCTCTTTAACAGCTCCCGACTGCTCCTGTGCCCAACACGATTCGGCTTCAGGCTCGAAGCTGAGGTTGTCATAGGTGTTGTCAGAGACACGGTTTTCAGGGGTGAGGACGGAATCCTGCGGGGACAGATCCTTGGAGCTAGACACTGCCTCCTCCTTGGCTGGCTGCTGCTGCACCAGTGCAGGATTAACATCTGGCCCTGAAGGAAAGAGTGAAGGAACACACAGTCAGGCAGGCAGCACTCAGGGGCAGGGTGAAATGGTGCACAGAAGCCATAGACTCAGGGCACAACAGAGTGTGGAGTCTCACGTTTCTAGCCACATCTATTCACTGCTGCCCCCCCACATGGGCCCATATTCTCCACACCCACCACCCCAGAACAAATACACAAATGAGTCTGCAGAGAGAGTACAGCTGGTAGTGCAATTGCCTTGTGCTTGGCTTTACCTGCCAGCATCCCCTATGATCTCCAGAGTACTACCAGGAGTGATTATAAATGTAGAGGGAGACCGTTTGCCTTGCATGTAGCCAACCTGGATCAATCCCTAGCATCCCATATGGACCCCCTAGCCTGCCAAGAGTGATTTCTGAGTGCAGAGGCAGGAGTAACACCTTGAGCACCCCTGGATGTGTCCCAAAAATCAAAAACATTTTTTAAAAATCCCTGTCCAATGTCTGAGAGCTGGAGAAATGAACCTCAACTGATCTACATGTGTGGGATGTATTTTTAAGCCTCATGACATCACCTTTTTGGGAACCACAAAAGACATTTCTTTTTTTTTTTTTTTTTTTTTTTTTGGTTTTTGGGTCACACCCAGCGGTGCTCAGGGGTTACTCCTGGCTGTCTGCTCAGAAATAGCTCCTGGCAGGCACGGGGGGACCATATGGGACACCGGGATTCGAACCAACCACCTTTGGTCCTGGATCGGCTGCTCACAAGGCAAATGCCACTGTGCTATCTCTCTGGGCCCCACAAAAGACATTTCAAAGGGAGCAGCAACATTTTCAAAATTGATGAAACCAAACACCAGATGCTTCCCAGGAAGGGCAAGACCTTTCTCTGACACTTTTGGTTTGGGGGCCACATCCAGTGGCGCTCGGGATTATTCCTGGCTCTGTGCTCAAAAATCACTCCTGGCAGGCACGGGAGACCATGTGGGATGCCGGATTCAAACCACCATTGGTCCTGGGTCCTTTACTTGCAAGGCAAATGCCCTACAGCTTTGCTATCTCCCCGGCCCTGACACTTTTGCATTCATGCTTCCTTTGCTGATGTTTTTGTTTTGTTTTTGTTTTGTTTTTGTTTTTTGGGCCACACCCGGCGGTGCTCAGGGGTTACTCCTGGCTGTCTGCTCAGAAATAGCTCCTGGCAGGCACGGGGGACCATATGGGACACCGGGATTCTAACCAACCACCTTTGGTCCTGGATCGACTGCTTGCAAGGCAAACGCCGCTGTGCTATCTCTCCGGGCCCTCCTTTGCTGATGTAAGCCACACTCTTGGATCAACCCCGTGCCCCAAAGACAGCTGCCATAGAAGCAGTGGAGACTCAGTTTAGACTAAGAGAGAAGATGGTGGTTGTACTCAGTGACAACTGCAGCTCCCAGCCAGGAAGGAGGTAGTAAGTGCTAGCAGGGCCACTAGGGCTTCCCACATCCTGCCTGAGCCCATGATCCCCAAGGCTAGGGGAGCACGGGTGGATATTGGCACGCACCCACATAGCTGAGGATGACAGGCAGGAAGACCAGGCCATGCAGCAGGCCCAGCAGTGTGATGAGGAGGTTGAGCCGGAAGAAGAAGATCTGGATGAGCTGCGCTTTGGCTAGGCCCAAAACCAGGATGCCTGGCAGGTTGGTCATGGCCACGCCGGCAAACACCTGGGGTATGAGAGGTGGACATGAGCCTCAATGCTGGCATCCAGCAGCACCCAAGGACAGTGCCACTCACTTACCGCACTGCCCATGGAAACGGTGGCCTCTCGTGCTCTATCCAGCCGGCTGGGCTCAGTGCTAACAGCAAAGGAACGGGTGATGTGGGACACAAACTCCACAGAGATGCCCACAGCCTAAGGGCAGAGAGGACATGTCAGCCAGGGCAGGGCTGCAGGGGGTCTGGAAGGCAGGCCCCAGCCACTTGCTCACCGTGACCAGGTTGATGAGGGACACAGCATTGTAGGTAATACCCCACAAGGTCATGAAGCCCACGGTGTCCACCAGGATCATGATGATGCAGAAGAGATTGAGGAGGCCAGAGCGGAGGTCCATGCCCAGCAGCAGGTAGCAGACCACAAAGGTAGGCAGCAGGCACATGGTCAGCATGAAGAGGCCCTCAGGCACGATGGTCAGGTACTGCTCGTAAAACACATTGGTGATCCTGCAGACACACGGGCAGGTGAGACATGGCTCATGGAGAAGAGGGGAGGCTCTGTGGGGTTCAGGACTCTCTGGACAGAGGATCGGCATGGCAGAGCAAGCCTCACGTGTAAGGGAAGACCTCAAAGGCAGGGTCCGTGCCCGGCACCTTCCGCAGTGCCTCCGTGATGTTGGCAGCCAATGCCCGCGATGCCCTCAGGGCTTCTGTGTAATCCTGGGAGTTCTTCAGGGGCTTGTGGTAGGCCATGAACCTGGAAGCTGGGCCATAGGATCACGGGAAGAAGAGGCAGTCATAGTTGGTTCTGGGCACCCAGCTGGCCTCAGGGTTTGGCTCCACTGAGGAAGAGTAAACTATCTCGGTCTGGGCCTCTTGGGATCCCTGTGGGGTATCACACCCTGCTGTGTGCATGTTGTAGTCCCGTGGCATAGCATCTGCTTTGCTTGTATAAGATCTGGGGATCAGGTCAAGGCCTGAGAGAATGGACAGCAGGAAGGGTGCTGGCCTTGCATGTTTGATTCCACATCACACAGGGTTCCCTCAACAGCACCAGCAGTGATCCCCGAGTACAGAGCCAGGTACAGAGCCCTGAGCACAACTGGGTATGGCCAAAAGGAAAAATAAATTATGCTTTGGATTTTAAAAGATAGCTACATTGACCAATGTCAATGTCTAATGTCCTGTAGAGGCCAGAGGGGAGAAAAGACAGCAGTGTACTGGATCTGGGTGAACCATTACTCACTGGACCAGCTGCATAAGGCCCACATCAGGCATTGTCTGCTTATGTGGGAAAGGTTATGGGGGAGCAGGGCAGAGGCACGTGAGGTCTCAAAATAAAAACCAAGAAAAACCCTTGACAGCAGGGCTGGGGCCATCAAACTCTGCCACCATTGCCCAGTGACCTTGCCACATGGATTCGATGGCCCTGCTATGTGGACCCCACTCGGTGCCCAGTGATCTCCTGAGCAGCCCCCAAGGGCAGCCCTAGGGCCTGACTCTGAGCCACTGGCCTGGCTGGACCAGCCCCACATGGAGCACTGCTTTAGGACCACAGAGAGAACAGAGAGACCTTTAGGCTCACAAGACACCCCAGGGAATTGCTCTATCCTGAGGACAAGGTTCTGCTCACCTAAGATCTGGCCCTCAGGGTCCATGTTCACAGAGGTGCTATATGCAGCCAGGCCCCTGGTAAGAGAGGGAGCAGGAGTTGAAGGGCTCAGTTCAGCCCCTTCTACCCCCACCCTCGCTGTGGCCCCCCACAGATCCCAGACTTACCCTTTGGGGCACTTGATGTTGGGCACGTCACTGAGAAACCAGGGCAGGAACCTGTGGAACTGCTCAGCTGATGGCCTCACGGGCCCCACTGTCAACCCCATGCAGGTCTTCAAGCAATTCAAAGAAGCTGCAGAGAGTGTCAGAGCTGGATGGACCTGGCCTCCTGTCACTAGGCCCCCAGAGTCCTGCCCTCATTAGCAACTGCTCCAGATCCCTACCCCACAGACTGCTGAAGACCAAGAAGCCCCCAGGAACCCTCCGCACTGCAACCGGGAGGTGGTAATCCTCATCTCGCCCTCTGCCCCACACTGCATGGGGCCAGTGTGGACACAGCACTGAAAGTCTAGCTAATCCTGCAGAAGGGATAGTGACTAGAGCACCACTCTGTCCTACCCTTCCCACTCTCCTGACTGACACTCACTGACAGTCGAAGGACAGAACTGATCCTTATTGGAGCCCCAGGAGTAGATACGGCAACAAGAAGTTGACCAGAGGGAAGCCGGAGTGAGCCAGTCGATGAAGTCATCCACCCAGGAGGAGGCAGGAATGGCCAGGTAAGACCTACAGGGGCAGAAGGTCAGAACAGGGACCAGGTGGGCATATAGGCAGGACAGGGTGGGCAGGGTGGGCAGGACAGGGCAGGCACTCACATATCAGGAAACTCAGTGGCATACTGAATCTTCTGCGTTAAGGAGTAGCTATCACAGCCAGCACTGGAGCAGATGGCATTCATGCCCTCCTTGCTGGAAAAGTTGTAGCCCCCCGTGGTGACAAAGTACACTGGAGCTCCCACCTCGAAGTAGCGGTTCAGAAAGAGGAAATAGTCCAGCAGGTAGGAGTCCTGAGAGGAGGAGAGCCCATGAGGCCAGGGCAGCTCGCAGACACACATACACACACACATACACACACACACACACACACACACACACACACACACACACAAAACCAGGTAGTGTCTCTTAAGGACTCACTAAGTGCAAAAACATGCAATATACAGGCTGGACAGAGATAACAGGGCAGACTTGGGTTCAATCCCCAGTACCCCACATGGTTCCCTGATTTCCACCAGAAGTGATCCCTGAGAACAAAGCCAGGAGTGAGTCCTGAGCCCCACAGAGTATGACCCCAAAACAGAACAAAAAGAAAAATAACAAAGACTGGCTCAGCAGAGGAGGAAAGACAGCTTGGGGCCAGGCACAAGGCTGTGAGTTAAATCCTGGCACCACATGCCTCAAAGCTCAGTCAGATCCCTGAGCACTGTAGGACCTCGGCATGTGACTTACGGGACCCCAGATTTGAAAGATCCTGACTGGTCAGCCAAGACTTACCAGGAGTGACCCTGAGCATGCCTGAAAACCTCTGAAAAATAATGAAAGACTTAGGCCAGGGCAGCGGGTGGGGCACTTGTCTTACAGGCAGTAGACCTGAGTCAAATCCTGCCAGGTGTCAGCCCTGAGCACCACTGGGTGGGATACCAAAAATACAAAAAAACAAAACAATATGAATAACAACATAAAAACTGATTCTTGGGGCCAGAGTGATAGCACAGTGGGGAGGACGTTTGCCTGCATACAGCTGAATTAGGTTCGATTCTTGTCACCCCATAGGGTCCCCTGAGCTCCTTCAGGAGTGATTCCTGAACTCAGAGACAGGAATAACTCTTGAGAACCACCAGGTGTGTCCCCAAAAACATAAAAAAGAAGCAACAACAACAAAAAAAAATTGATCTGGACCAGATCGATAGCACAGCGGTAGGGTGGTTGCCTTGCATGTGGCCAACCTGAGTTTGACTCCCAGCATCCCATATGGTTCCCTGAGCCTGCCAGGAGAGATTTGAGCATAAAGCCAGGAGTAACCCATGAGCGCCATCGGGTGTGGCCAAAAAACAAACAAACGAAGAAAGCTGATCCTTATACTTCACCACATCAACAACATATACCTGGGAAGTATTTAATAAATGTACATGATTATATCAACCGACACTGAAAAGAACCAGGACAAAGCTGGAGCAATGGGACTGCAGGGAGGGCATTTGCTTTGCACATGGCCAACCCAGGTTCATTCCCCAGCATCTCAAAGGGTCTCCAGAGCACCGCCAGGAGAAGCCTCATAGGCTCATCACCAGTGTGATCTCAAACAAACAAACAAATCAACAAAAATGAACCTGGATAAAATCCAATGTTCCTTTATGTAAAATCTCTTAGCATCCATTGGAGAGATGGGTGGGGGAAGATTCTCTGGTACAACATGGAGGTCCTACCCACAGGAAAACAAAACAAAAAGAACAAAACACAGAACAAACTAGGAATGGAGAGATCCGTTAATGTCTTAGAAACCAATGCTGAAACCCACAAGGCAAACACAATACTCAGGAGCGAGGGATGGAAGTGGTTCTTAAATAACAGCAAAGCGAGGACGCTCCCATGCTTACCAATAGTCAGCCAGAGATGTAGGCAAGAGAAAGGAAGGGGTAACCCTCCAATCTAGGGAGCAAATAAACCCACCCTTGGGCCTGAGAGCTAACGGGCTAAGCACAGCTTGAGAATCAGGTGTAGTCCAGCTACCCCAGGGCCCTCCCCCCATGTCACCTCCAGGCCTAGGTGTATTTTTCAGTCCTTTTCTCCTGGCCGCAGGATATATCACTTCTGCCAGGCCAACGGTCCCACATCCCTGCCCTCACAGCTCCCTAAATCCTAAAGACCTGGGTCATGTGGGGCAGCCACCAGCACCCCAAGGGACCCATCGCTCACCTGGGGCAGAGCCAACTCCTGGTTCAGGCCCACAGAGATGTGGCACATGAAATAGAGGCTCATGGCGAACAAGGCAAAGAACAGCAGCACCTGGGGAGAGTCACCTGTGACTCTACAAGCTCTGAACACCACCACCACCCAGGTTCCTTTCCTGTCCCACACTGAGAAACACCCAGGGTGTGGCAGAACCATGTGCAGGCCACCCACCCCAGGGCCGACCCTGGATGCCCCCAGCCCCACTTACCACCACCATTCTGGTGACTCTGTGCAGGAGAAACGGGGCATAGAACTTGCGGAAGAACCGCAGCAGGAACCCCTCACTTGGGCCCACTGGGGGCGACTCCCGGGATTGAAAGCAGCAACAGACATCCAGTCGAGAGGCCTGCAAGAGAGGGAGGTATGCTCAGATGGATTCTAAGGAGACTGGAACCTCCTTTCAGGGGACTGTGTCAGCCCACACACACGGACACAAGTTACAGGGACAAAGGAATGTGGGATACGGGGACGTGGGACATGGAAATAGAGACATAGGGACACAAGGATGCAGGGACATGGGTACAATAGGAACAAGAACTTGGGACATGGGGATATGGGATACACTGGGACATAGGAAACATGGGGCACAGGGGACATGGGAACATGGGAGCTTTTGGCGTTGTCCTCCGTCACCATTACGCTTACTCGTGACTTCTCACTGATTCATAGACCCTTTCCAGCAACTCTGGCTGTATTTCATTTGGGGTCCTTGTGTCAGTGCCCCAAGCCCTGCCTGCCTTTCCCTGGCCCTACCTCCTGCCTCCTGCTGTCCAGGGAGAAGAGTGCCACGAAGGCAGACATCTGCAGCAGGAAGTCCAGTAGCACGGCCAGGCCCGAGGTCAGGGCAAATGTGCGCACAGCTGGCATAGGTGTCAGGGCCCCTGTGGGTGGAGGCAGTCAGGGTTGGGGAGCCAACCAGGATTGAGGTGGCCTGGTCAGCCTCCTCCCCAACACCTTGGGAGCTCATCTGGCTCAGGAAGTTTGGAGGACCCCAGCTCACCGAGAAAGAAACAGATGGCCTCAGACAGGCTGCATAGGAGCATGCTGGGGGCCACCCTGCCCAGAGCACGCCCAATGTGGGCTTCCCTCTGCTCCCCTGCTCTTCTGGGTAGCCTCTACGAGGAAGTAGGAGAGTGTCTATGTCAGCGCCACTGTCAGCACCCACAGGCCAGCAGAACACATTTGGCCTGAGCCCCCCACATACACAAGACACTAACAGTGTTCTGGTCCAACTCCCTCCTTTCTGGACAGTCCAGAGAAACACTGTCTGAGACAGGGGTGCCTATGGATTCTGTGTCCCAACACATGCCAACAGAAAAGGTCAGACCAGCCTTGGCTCATCCTTTCATGCCACTAAGCCTCACACAGGCCAGCAAGACCACTGGGGCGGGGGGGGGGGGGGGCCACAGGACTCTCAGGTGAGAAATGCCAGTGGGAATGTTTATGGCAGAGATGGGCAGATATGGGCAGTGAGCACCCTTCCTAACTCTGGGAATGGAAAGACCAATCTGGAGCAAGAGGACAGGTGCAGGCCAGAGTGATAATATAGCAGGGAGGACATTTGCCTGGCACATGGCCTAAGCAGGCTCAATCCCCAGCATCCTATATGGTCTCCCAAGCCTGCCAGGAGTGATTCTTAAGCAGAGAGCCAGGAGTAACCCCTAAGCATCAGGTGTGACTCCCAAAAAGAAGCCCAGTGGTCAGGGCCAGCATGTGGGGATAGTGGAGACTCGTCTCTCACCTGGTACTCAAGGACGAAGATGAAGATATTGTCTGCGCCCACAGCCAGAACCAGGAAAGGCACCACTTGCAGGATGACCAGGGAGGAGGGGATGCCCAGGTAGGAGAAGAAGCCCATGGCAGCCATTACTGCACCCAGCACCACAGCTATGCCGCCCAGTCCCAGTGTAGCCTTGGAGTCCACCTGCCGTGGAAGGATAAGCTCAGTCTGCTGCCAGGCTCTTACCTGCCAGAGCACCCCATCCTAGCATGTGGTGGGGACCAGGTGTGGGGCTTCTCTGTTTTGGCCACTCTGAACTGCTGTCTCCTGACAGACAGGAGATGGGCCATGTCTTCCTCAGCCACATTCTCAAACATCTCAGGCTTGTGCTCAGCCAAGTCAGCTTGTGCCAGGGACAGAATGGAGATGTTTGTGGCCTTGAGGACAGCAGTTCCAAAGGTCACCACCCCTTAGGGGAGATTCTGGGGTGTCCACTGTTGCTGTTTCCAGGCCAAACTCTCTAGAGCCTAATACCCCAGGTTCTTACCAGCACTCGGCTGCCCCTGGAGTAGCTGCCCAGCGCCAAGGCGATGTACACGAAGATGACCAGGTAACTGACTGCAAAGATGGGCAGGTCCTGGGCCGTGGTGCGGTTAATCTCGTCCTCCAGGGATCGCTGGGACAACAACAAGCCCTCTGAACCTCAATGGACCGGCCTGGCAGCCGTGAGCCCAGTGAACCCCAAGAATGGGCTGAGAGGGCCAAAGAAAGAGTCCCACGAGGAGGGTGCTCCATCCAACCTGGGATGGTCCCTGCTCCCACACAGGATTCCCCCACTCTGGCCCCATCAGGAGTAAATCCTCAGTACAGCTCAGTGTAGCCCCAACTACCCTCCATAAAATAAAAAATAACGTTTACACCACCCCAACCTCCTCCATGGGGGCTGCTGGCCCAGGGTCACTGCTGGGATTCCCCAAACCCCTCCAGCCTACCTCTGCCATGAAGGTGACCTCAAGCTTCCCAGCCATCTGCTTCTGAAAGGCACGCATCTCCTCCAGGAAGCCCTCCTCCCACAGCCGGGCCTGGGCCAGCCGCCGGTCCCCCGAAGGGAAATTGTTGAGCGAGAAGGTCATGATCAGGGCTTCTGCCTCTGAGTAGTCTTTTCCTGGGACACCAGGTAGTCACTCACCCTCTGGCTGCAACCCCGACACCACTGGCCCCCACCTTCCTTGTCAGCTGGTCCTACACCCGACACCCACATCCCCATGCAAACAAAGCCTTAGGCTGGGCACAAAATCAGTGATTCTGAGCACAGCTGTGAAATGAAGGGGAGGGCAGGGAAAGAAGGAAGGACAGAGAGGGGCTGCAACAAACACACTCACAATCACACACTCATGCTCACACTCACGAACTCACATTCACATTCTCACACTCATTCTCACACTCACACACACACACACATCTCTCACTCATGCACACTCACATGTGACTCCACTGGTATTGCCACCCAGGCCCGAAAAGCCCACTCGTCACACTCTCTTGCCCTCGTCCCTTTGCCCTATCTGACCCCAGGTCCCCACTTACCTTTGTAGCCGC
The DNA here is from genome assembly GCF_024139225.1 of Suncus etruscus. Classification (NCBI taxonomy): domain Eukaryota; kingdom Metazoa; phylum Chordata; class Mammalia; order Eulipotyphla; family Soricidae; genus Suncus; species Suncus etruscus. The sequence goes on along the minus strand of NC_064862.1, from coordinate 46,662,987 downwards.
CCACAGCGAGGAAAGGGAAGACTGGGGCCCCATAGTCAGCCATACAGCTCAGGGCCAGGGCGGTGCCATCTTTGAAGGTGAGGGGGGCGCTGAGGGGAGAAAGGGAGGCACCTTCGAACCTGCTCCCTACCCACCCCAGATACAGGCTCCAGAAACACCCCAGACACCTCAGACATTTACTCCTATGGGGCTGTCAGCCCCTCACTACAGTGTAGCCCTGCATGCCCCAGATGTAGTGTGAGGGGACACACAGACCCAGGCCCTAGTGCAGGATGGCTGATTGACACACCTACAGGTCTCCTCCCTCCAGTGCAGCTGGCCTGAGTCCATATCATCCTCTAGCGCACAGTCACCAGCTCAGGCAGACCCAGGCACATCTCTGCCCCTCAGCAGGGGAGTGAGGTACATCCCTTTGAACGTCTCTCCCACCTGGCTGAAAGGCAGCCCAACTGCTGCTGTATGACCCTAGCCACTCTCTGATCCTCTGTGAGCCTAGGGCTGCCTAATGATAAGACAGACGGGACTGCTGGCATGAGGGTCTGGAATCACACTGAAGTCCAAATAAAGAACTGGGGAGGGGCTGGAGTCTTCTCCCGGAGGGATGGGGCACAGACTGTAGTTTGCCAAGACTCGGGGTCATCTGTAGGGCCAAGAGCCCTCCTCTCTAATCCAGGAGTCTCAGACTGACCTAGGGTCTTCCAGGAGTCCTGGGCACCCTTTCTGGTCATAGACTAAAGCCATAGACTATTTTCTTTTTGTTTGTTTGTTTGTTTGTTTGTTTTTGGGCCACACCCAGTAACGCTCAGGGGTTACTCCTGGCTATGCGCTCAGAAGTTGCTCCTGGCTTGGGGGACCATATGGGACGCCGGGGGATCGAACCGCGGTTCGTCCAAGGCTAGCGCAGGCAAGGCAGGCACCTTACCTCTAGCGCCACCGCCCGGCCCCCATAGACTATTTTTATAAAATTAAGACTCAGGGCCAGAGAGCTAGGGCATTGGGGAGGGCATGTGTCCTACACTCAGCTGATTGAACCTGGGTTCAATCCCCAAGTACCCCATAGGTTCATCCAAGCCCACCAGGTGTGATTCCTGAGCTCAGAGCACTGAGCACCAGCATGTATGGGTCCCCCCAAAAAAAATCCAAAGAAAGAGCACTTATTGCATTTTGGGTGTGACATCTAGACTGCCCAGTTATCTGAAAGGACAATGACAAATATTCCTCCCTCTCCTGGATGTGGGAAGCCAGAAATGCTCATTGATTTTCAACCACAGACAAATCCAGAGCCAGATACCAGACTCCACCCAGCTGTCACTGCTCCAAGACTGCTGGGTCCGGGAGAATCTTGGCAGCTGGGGCAGGCTCTGCAACTGGATACGGGGTCCCTACTACCACACATCTAAGTGCAGAGCAAGGGAACTCCTGAGCATTGCTGGGTATGACCCAAAAGGAGGGGGAAAGAAAGAGGGAGATTTGCAATGATGTAAAACACTACTGACTAATTATTTTTAAAACTGTGCTGTTTATGTCAACGTGGAACTGGCTGACTTTTATTCTTTTTAACTGATGAATAAAGGACTAAGGAACTACTCAGAGGATCAGAACATGTGCCTTGCATGCACGGGGTTTGAGTTCAATTCTGGGTACTGTCTGTCTTATCTCCAGTCTCCCGGGTGTGGCCTGCTGTCCCCCAGTTCTGCTCTGGAGATTGAGCACAGATGCTTCCATGTTCAGGACTTATTCCTGACTCTGCACTCAGGGATCACTCTTCGTAGTATTTGGGAGACTTTATGGGGTACTGGAGACTGAACCAGGTCAGTTGTGTGCAAGGCAAGCATCCTCCCTGCTGTGCTATCATTCAGTCAATATAATATTTTTTCTCTTGTATTTTCCTCTCTTTATCTTTTTGTTTGTTTGTTTTGCTTTGGGGCCAGACCCAACAATGCTCAGGTCTTACTCATGCCTCTGCACTCAGGAATCATTCCTGATGTTTGGAGACCCTACAGGGTGTCAAAGATTGAACTGATTAGGTGCATGCAAGGCAAAGGCCCTCTCTGCTGTGCTATTGCTCCAGCCCCAGTATCTTTTTTTGTTTGTTTGTTTTTATCTTTTTTCTCTTTCTTTCTTTCTTTCTTTCTTTCTTTCTTTCTTTCTTTCTTTCTTTCTTTCTTTCTTTCTTTCTTTCTTTCTTTCTTTCTTTTCTTTCTTTCTTTCATTTCTTTCTTTCTTTCTTTCTTTCTTTCTTCCTTCTTTCTTCCTTCCTTTCTTTCTTTATTTTTGTGGGGGTTTTTTAGGGGGGTCACACCAGGCAGATTCAGGGATTACTCCTGGCTCTGTGCTCAGAAATCACTCCTGGGTGCCAGAGAGATAGCATGGAGGCAGGGTGTTTGCCTTGCATGCAGAAGGACGCTGGTTCGAATCCTAGCATCCCATATGGTCCCCTGAGCGTAGAGCCAGGAGTGATCCCTGAGTATTGTCGGGTGTGACCCAAAAATGAACGAAAGGAAGGAAGGAAGGAAAGAAGGGAGGGAGGGAAAGATCACTCTTGGCAGGCACGGGGAACCATATGGGATGCTGGGATTTGAACCACTGTCCATCCTGGATCGGCTGCATGCAAGGCAAATGCCTACTACTGTGCTATCTCTCTGAATTCTTTCTTTCTTTCTTTCTTTCTTTCTTTCTTTCTTTCTTTCTTTCTTTCTTTCTTTCTTTCTTTCTTTTTTTGGTTTTTTGGGCCACACCCAGTGATGCTCAGGGGTTACTCCTGGCTATGTGCTCAGAAGTCGCTCCTGGCTTGGGGGACCATATGGGACACCGGGGGATCGAACCGCGGTCCATCCAAGGCTAGCGCAGGCAAGGCAGGCACCTTACCTCTAGCGCCACCGCCCGGCCCCCTCTTTCTTTCTTTCTTTTCCTGTCTTTCCTCTTTCTTCTTTTTCCTTTTCTCCTTTTTCTTTCATTCTTTCTTTCTTCTTTTTTTTTTTTTTTTTGGTTTTTCGGGCCACACCCATTTGATGCTCAAGGGTTACTCCTGGTTAAGCGCTCAGAAATTGCCCCTGGCTTGGGGGGACCCTATGGGACACCGGGGGATAGAACCGCGGTCCTTCCTTGGCTAGCGCTAGCAAAGCAGACACCTTACCTCTAGTGCCACCTCGCCAGCCCCCTTTCTTTATTCTTATCCTTTTTTTCTTTACAGTGCTGGGAGCCCCAGAGCTCGCGCGCACACACACACACACACACACACACACACACATGCACACGCACATATGCACGTATGCATGCATACACACAAACACATGCACAGCAAATGTGCCAGGGCTGGGCTACCCCCACCCGAAGCTGTGACTTCTCAGCTCTACCCTTGTGGTCATTTCCCGTAGATCAAACTCGGACTCAAATAAGCTTGCTGAAGGAGGCTGCACTCTCTCCCACAGGAGAGTGAACAGTGAACCGTGAATCTGGACATTCAGAAGCTCCCATGGCTGCCTAGATTCCCGGGGGCTGGGAGTCATCTCGCAGACTTCTGCACCCAGCTATGCTGGCACCCTATCTGCAGCAAAGGCCTGAGCCCTCACTCGATGGCTTCTCCCAGGCTAAGAGCACTGTGAGCTGAGCTGCCTGTGGGGAGCAGTGGCCAGTGGGGGGGGGGTGAGTACATATGCTGAATTATGCCAGTGTGAGCAGGGTCATGGGGATCCAGCTCTGAGCACTCACTTGGCACAGTAGAGGAAATGGTCCCTCCAGTCCACCTGGGCTGTCTGGCCTGTGAGCGTCTGGGTGGCTGTGAGCAGCAGGCTGGAGCGATTACTTTGGAAGTACTGCAGGAGACTGTTGATGCAGCAGTCTTCCAGGCTGGTGTTGTGCGGCTTGAGGGGCGCATAGCAGACATCCTTTAGTGACACATTATAGCCATCCTCAGGCGACCACACCTGCATGTTCCGCAGCCTCTCTTGCAGCTCCAACAGCTCCAGCAGCAGATCGACTGTGAGGACCCCGCTGAAGTTCTTGGGACCCAGCAGCAGCGAGTTGTAATGGTAGCTGGGCCGCCCAGGCGCTGTCAGGATGACTTGGTTGGTTCGGAAGAAGGGGCCAAAGTGCTGGTCGTGAAATGCCTTCTCCCGCCGCGCTTGGCTGTTCGGGGCTGACCACAGCTCCACAGGGTCCGTGGTAAGCTCCAGGAAGGCCAGGCCCCCAGCCAAGGCCACAACTACAGCAACAGACACCACCAGAATGGTCCAAGGCCACATCGCCACCCAGGTTCCCCAGGCCTGGAAGAGGTTCCCGAGGAGATTGTGGCCTGAGGAGCTGACGTGTGCCACAGGGGCCGGCCCTTTGGGCTTGTCTTTCAGCGAGGGCAGCTGCAGAAACAGCAGGAAGGCACCCAGCAGGACGAAGGCCGAGCAGAGGATGATAACTAGGGCCAGACCACCTGACAGGCGGCCCAGGCGGAAAGTAGCATCGAGTGGCTCTGGCCGGGGGATGGCAGGACACGAGGCCGCACAGTCTTGGCAGGAGCATGCAGATGAGCTGTTGCCCTGTGTCTCATTGCAGGGCATGATTGTGTCGCTCAGGGGCTGCAGCCCATTGCCAGGGTTCTCCCCGGGATTCAGCAGGTGGAAGGTGATCTCCAGCGGGGCCAGTCCATTGCTTGTGTCCCCCTGGAAGTTGAGCCAGCGCTGGGCATTGCACAGGGTGGAGCCATAGACTCCACACATGGTGCCCACAGCCAGCTCGGCAGCCGCTGGGATGCGCACGCGGCTACAGGACTCATATGTATCCTCGGCGAAGTGTCGCTGGTAGAAGGCTTCGTAGGCTATCACAGCTGGCTGCTGATCGGGGCCCCTATCGAACACACGGGTCACGTTGATGAAGAGGCTTTGGTTCGGGCTGCACGTATTGTGGCAATGTAGGCTGGCGAAGTTGGCGGCACAGGCTGGACAGCGCGTGAGTAGCGCCTTGGTCATGCTCATGCTGACGTCCAGTGCCAGCAACTGCTTGGTGGAGCAGCAGGTCAAGGTGCCAATTCCCTGGTCCAGGTTGGGGCACACACGTCTCAGTAAAGTCAGGTGGTCCTCACTGGCCAAGACAGCTGGCTGATTGGACAGGCAGGACACGTTGGACAGGGCGGCAATGCTGCCAGTCACCTCTGGGTTCTTCCCGCACTCATCATAGAAGGCGCAGTAGCCAGCCTTGTGCACAGGTGTGTATGGCTGTCCCAGAGCCTACGAGAGATGGACACCAGCTTGGTCAGCTCTGCTGCAGTTTCCATAAGAACTAGGAGGTGGGATGCTGGGGGTGGGGGTGGGGGCCGGAAAGCATGGGACTTTCAGAGTCAGGGTGACAAGGAGACATGCTGGTGGGCCTTTGCCCATGCATGGAAGCAGACACTTGTGCCCAGTGCAAGAGACAAAGCAGGAGACAAGGTCACAGTGGCAGTCAAAGGAACATCTGGGGGGCACGAGATCAGTGTGGCCATAGAGTCCATGATCAAGGGTGTGGCCATGCTACATGTCACACCTAAGCCATGGATACAACATACAATTGTGCTCTTGCCAGCTGGGGACAGGAGGTCTCAGCACCCTCCCTGAGTGCCCAGCATCAGATGCTCAGTGTCCCATTTGCCCCCCATGCTAACATGCACCCACCCTGGACCCCCAAAATCCTCCTCAGCCCCACAACACTAGCCAGACCACTGTCCCTCCACACCTGTGTCCATTCTGCTTGTGCCTCAAACTGGACAGGCCAGCAGTCCTTGCCCTTACACCTTTCATGGTGCCCGAGAGTCCCCATCTGTCAAATGATCAGCTTTCAGGGGCCCCAGACCAAATACATGGTTGCCGCCTCCCTCGACCTCCCAACCACAAGAGAGGCAGGTCTAGGCTCAGACTCACCCAGCCAGGCATCAGGGCCCAGAGCAGCCAGACCCTCAGGCCTGCCTCCCTCATCCCGCGTCAGCAAGTGTAAGTCCTGGGGACGCAGGGACAGTCGAGGGACAATAAGATAGCTTTGCCTGCTACGCCTGCCTGGCCTGACCAGTCCCAGCCAATGGGCTTCGCTGAGCTAAGGAAAGGGCTGGGTGGTTAATGATCCACCAAACTCCCGCCTACCCCAGCTCACCCACCTCCCCTGGGGTTCCCAGGGGATCTGCCAGCAGGGGGAGAGGTGTCCCTGCACCAACCCCCCCAGAGGCTCTCACCCTCTACCCTTGTCCCCTTACACAGCCCTAAACCACTATCAAACACCCCCAATCTCACGGTCTCCAGCCCCCTCCTGGGACAAGGCCAGTCTGGCTTGGCCTTGTCACACCTTTGCACTGTCATCCTTAGCAACTGTTGTTAATTAATATTAACAGCCTGATAAGAAGGGACAGGTGAGGTGGGGTGACACAGCAGCAACAAATGACTTCTCCAAGGGGCCTTCTTGGACACTTGACATTAGACCCAGACCCCAGGTCAAAGCTCTAACATAAGCTGATTCCTCCCTCTGCAGCCCCCAGGCGTGCCCTGATGCCAGTGAGTCATGCACAGAGCGGCAGTGGGGCCCCAAGCACACACCAGACCCCCGGACTCTCCTATCTATCACCAGATGGGCTGGGCATGACCTAGACTAGTCACAGGCTAGTCTGGCGTGTCCACAGGAAGCTGCTGTCTTCCCAGATTCTTGTTTTGTGGGCTCTGACCTGGCTCCGACGGTAACACCCAAGAAGGGCAGAGGAGATTGAGACAGGATGTGGGGGGGGTGAGGGGAGGCAGCACCCTGAGGGTGGATGCGGAAGAAGGAGTTGGTTGATGCTGAGCAGAGAGGACAGTGAGGAAGCCGCGCTCCAGCAGCCAACAGATGCAGAATCAGCCCCTCTGTGGCACCATCTTCCTCAGTGGCCAGGAAGCCAGGAGAGGAGGAAGGGCAGCAGGTGGGCAGCAGGCTCCGTGGGGTCAGCTTCCGAGGGGCTTGGAACCCTCCAAGTGCAAGACACCAGCACAGTCTCCCCACTCTCCAACCGTGGGAAGGCCCTGAGGACAAAGACAGAATGTTCAGTTACCCTTGCTCTGCCACCCTGCAGGAGAGGCCGCAAAGGCCCCAGGCAAGAGGCCAGGGCCTGGGCAGGATGCCCACACCCCCAAGGGCAGGCCCCATACTGGCCTGGGGCCTCCTGGCTCCTGGACAACACTGGGGGAACTGCTTGGGGACACAGCCACCAGATGAGAGGTCTTGTCCCTCTGCGTGTGTCTCTGCTGTACCCAGACACATGGCTCACACTCCCAAGTTCTTTTCCTTTCTCCGGTGCTCACATGTTCTCAGCTCTGGGACACATACACTCGTCATCCAGCCTGTCCCACAAGCAGAGGCACCTGCCTGGCATTTCTGGGGAACTTCTTTATGCCTAAGTGGATGTTCGTGTTTCCATTTATTTCCTCAAACCAAGCCCCAAGCAATATGGTACCTGTGTTCTGGTCTGCATGCGCATGACCCTCTATGCAGAATCAGATTTCCTGGCTTCTGGTGTCTGGTTAAGGTTCAGATGATGGAAACGCATCAAGCCTCCAAAATTCAGACACTTTTCCAGCTGCAGCACCCATGGGTCCCCATGGCTAGTCTTTCACTCCCTTTTCTCCTGCTCTTAGACAGCCCAGGCCTGGATAGTGACCAGTGCTGAACATGGGGTGCTTCTTTATTCAGGGCAAGTGAAGAAAGTTGGGCAAGCCAGAAACTTGGACCTGAACCTAGGCACAGAGCTCAGGAGGAGCCAAGAAGGGGTGTACAAACTGCAGACTGGGCGGGTACTCTCAGTTTGCTAGGCAGCACAGGGTTTTTGGAAGTGTCTGAGAGCAGCTAGGCACAAAACTGGCCATGGATCAGGACCATGGACCAGATGGGTGAGCCGTCCAGCATGGATGAGAGACCTTGGATCTATGGGGGACTCAGGGTCTGGCTGCTCTCTTTCTAGCTGCCCATATCCAACCTCATATGACAAAGAGCTGTGTGCACAGCCCCCTCTCTGACAGCCTCTTGGCATTGGATCTGTGACCTGGTTCTGGCAGGTTCTAGGTGCATTTTCCTTTCTAGTAGACTTTACTCTCTAGAGCATTTTAGGTTTACAGAAAATCAAAGGTTCTCTATGCTCCTTACTCTTCCCCCAAATGTCCTGTCTTTTTTTTGGGGGGGGTGTCAAATAAGAAAAGTGAAAGGTCCTAGAAAAGGTCATTGGGCAGGGGCTGGAGAAATAGCACTACACTAGGCAGGGCATTTGCCTTGCATGCAGCCTACTCGGGATGAACCCAGCTTCAATTCCCGGCATCCCATATGGTCCCCAGAGCCTACCAGGAGTGATTTCTGAGCAAAGAGCCAGGAGTAATTCCTGAGCTCTGCCAGGTGTGGACACCCCCCCCCAAAAAAAGTCAATGGATGGGGCCTGGAGAGATAGCACAGCAGTGTTTGCCTTGCAAGCAGCCGATCCAGGACCAAAGGTGGTTGGTTCGAATCCTGGTGTCCCATATGGTCCACCGTGCCTGCCAGGAGCTATTTCTGAGCAGACAGCCAGGAGTAACCCCTGAGCACCGCCGGGTGTGACCCCAAAACCAAAAAAAAAAAATCAATGGACATAGGTAAAGCACTTTGCTTTGCACCCAGACTCAGTCCAGAGTCAATCTCTGGCACCCAGGAGTAAGCCCCAAACATAGCTGGGTTTGTATCTCAAATTCCTTTGACACTGATTATATAAGGTTGCTTTTTTTTTTTTTTTTTTGTGGTTTTTGGGTCACACCCGGCAGTGCTCAGGGGTTACTCCTGGCTCCATGCTCAGAAATTGCTCCTGGCAGGCACGGGGGACTATATGGGACGCCGGGATTCGAACCGATGACCTTCTGCATGAAAGGAAAACGCCTTACCTCCATGCTATCTCTCCGGCCCCGCTTTTTGTTTTGTTTTGGGGCCACACCCTATGGCATTCCAGGGTTACTTTTTTTTATTGGCTTTTTAATGGGACTACATGGGATACTGGGATTCGAACCATCGGTCTTCCTGGGTTGCTGCGTGCAAGGCAAATGCCCTACTGCTGTACTGTCTCCAGCCCTCAGGAGTTACTCCTGACTGCACTCAGAAATTACTCCTAGCAGGCTCAGGGGACCATATGGGATGCCAGGGATCAAACCCCGGTTGGCTGCATGCAATGCAAATACCATACCTGCTGTGCTACCCCTCCAACCCCCTGTATAAAGTTGTTTCAAGTCTCTAATGTATCTGTTGGTCTACAAACCTTGTGGACCAACTATGTCAACATTGTGCCATCCTCATTACCACAGCTTATGATTGAACTTTCTACCAAAGAACTTGAGCCTTATAGAATTCATCTTTGTCACTAGGTTTTTGGCTGTTTGAGGACCATGAAACTATATATAAATTTGAGGATTGCTTATATATATTGGGCGGGGGGGGGGGGAATATGCCCTTGGGATTTGGTGGTGCTCAGGAGTTGTCCATGGCGCTGTGCTCAGTGTGACCCCTGGTGGTGCTTATACATGTTGGGTACACATGTCTTACATGCCCTCAGGTCAAAATATGATCTGAAAAAAAATTTTTTTCTTGGTTTTTGGGTTACACCTGGCAGCGCTCAGGGGTCACTCCTGGCTTCACGCTCAGAAATTGCTCCTGACAGGCATGGGGGACCATATGCCAGGATTCGATCCACCGTCCTTCTGCATGAAAGGCAAATGCCTTACCTCCATGCTATCTGTCTGGCCCCGTCAGTATTAATTCCTAAGTGCAGTCAGAAGGAACTCCTGAGCACTGCTGGGTGTAACCCCCAAACAAAAAATAAATAGCTGAAACAAAACAAACAAAAACCACAGTATAAGGATAATACCCACATATAATAGAAACAAGAAATAAGAGGACTGGTCTACTGCAGGAAGCTTTTCCAAAGAGTGTGGGGCAGTGCACTTAGGACAGAGAAGGGAGCACGGTGACAATGAGAGTGGAAAATGATCACCCTGGAAAAAAGGGTGCTGAAAAGAGATAAAGTTATAATGTTTAGTAACAATAGTGCAAACCACAGTATCTAAAAGGAGAGAGAATAAGGAGGAGGAGGAGGAAGAGGAAGGAGGAGGAGGAGGGAGGAGGGAAAGGAGGAAAAGAAAAAGAAAGAGAAGGAGGAGAAGAAAGAAGAAAATGAAGAAGGATGAGGTGGAGAAGGAAAGAAGGAGGAGGAAAAGGAGAGAAGAGAAGATGAAGAAGAAAAAAGATGATGAAGATGAAGAAGGAGGAGGAGGAAAAGAAGAAGAGAAGATGAAGAAAAGAAGATGAAGAAAGAAGGAGAAAAAAAGAAGGAGGAGGAGAAGAAGAGAAGAAGAGGAGGAGGAGAAGAAGAAGAAGAAGAGAAGAAGAAGAAGAAGAAGAAGAAGAAGAAGAAGAAGAAGAAGAAGAAAAGAAGAAGAAGAAGAAGAAGAAGAAAGAAGAAGAAGAAGAAGAAGAAAAGAAGAAGAAGAAGAAAGAAGAAGAAGAAGAAGAAGAAGAAGAAAAGAAGAAGAAGAAGAAGAAGAAGAAAGAAGAAGAAGAAGAAGAAGAAGAAGAAGAAGAAGAAGAAGAAGAAGAAGAAGAAGAAGAAGAAGAAGAAGAAGAAGAAGAAGAAGAAGAAGAGAAGAAGTAGGGGTTATTGGGTCCCAATAGTTATGCCTTCCCTGCCCTTTCCAGCAGCAGCTGATATATTCATTTTGTTTCTCACACTGCCCCTCTATCTTCTTTAAATGAACAAATAAGATGTGCTCTCTAATTGCACCTGAGGATTCTGCCACTCCTATACATTGATGGGGAATGAGAAGTACAGTCGACTGTCTGTATATAATATAGAATATTGCAACAATCAATCTTTATGTTGAGCCTTTCTTGCATTTCATGACTAAACCCCACTGGATTATGTTGTATAATCAATCCCTCTAAGGAGAAATTGGAGGAGTTTGAACATTATATTTTAGGGTAGCTGCCACACCTGGAGGTGCTCAGGAATCACTCTTAGTGATCTATTAATCAGTTAATTAATTAATTAATCTATTAATCAATTAAGCACTAAGCAGATCTTAGTGCTTAGATTATTCTTAGTTCCCTGTGCTCAGGGAACTACATGTGGTGTTGGGGATGGAACCCAGGTCAGCTACGTGCAAGATCAGTACCTAACCTATTATATTATCTCTCGAGTCCTGAGTATGGATATTCAAATTTGAATATTTGTAAGAATTGACCAGTAAGCGATGTTTTAGAGATGATATATACCAGAAACAGTTTCATGACTGATTAAATCTCCTTATTAATAATAGGTGTGTCTATATTATCTGTTTATGATTCATTCCTGGTAGATTGTAGGTTTCTGGAACTTTATCTTTTATCTAGGTTATTACATTTGTAATCACACTTGTTTATAATACACTTAAGTTTTCTGATTTTTCCGGTAATGTTTCTCTTATTCCTGATTTCTTACAAGAACTTACTTTTCACTGATTTTTCTTTATTGTTTCCTGAGGTAGTCAACCAAACATTTATTTGAGAACTTCTTTCATATTTGCATTATAGTTATAGTTATTTTTCTCAACTTGGCTATTTTGTGTTTTCACTTTTGTTTATCCAAGGCATTTTCTCATTTCTTGTGTAATTTCTTCTTTAATTCTGTTGTGATGGGGTTTTTGCTTGATCAGGCTCACTGAGACCTACCATAATTGGGGAACAAGGAGGTTCCTTCCCAGGTGTGCTGGCTCCACCAACAGGGATGTTGGGAACACCAGTAGAGAGCAGTGGGCTTGCATGCCATTTCAGAGGGCATTTACGCATAGTTGTCCTTCTGGTTCATGTACAGTATCTCACCGTGTTAGCATTGTGGAAGTGAATGGACACCATGGCACTGAGTATAGCAGGACATTGGGGTTATAGTACAGCGAGGACATCATAGATAAAGGGCACACCCTGGCTGCATGAAGCAAGCTGAGGGGAGCAAGGATATTACGAGATACATGCACATCATGGTATCTTTTTTGTTTTGTTTTGTTTTGTTTTTGTTTTTTTGGGGGGTCACACCCAGCAGTACTCAAAGGTTACTCCTGGTTTTCTGCTCAGAAATCACTCCTGGCAGGCACAGGGGACCATATGGAATGCCGGGTTTCGAACCACCATCCTTTTGCATGCAAGGCAAATGCCCTACCTCCATGCTATCTCTCCGGCCCCCACATCATGGTATCTTATCAGGCTCCTGGGAGATCCTAAAACAGGAAACTCAGCATAAGTGCAGATGGTGGTGGCATCTTTTAAGACTTTTGTTTTGTTTTGTTTTGGGGCCACACCCGGCGGTGCTCAGGAGTTATTCCTGGCTGTCTGCTCAGAAATAGCTCCTGGCAGGCACGGGGGACCATATGGGACACCGGGATTCGAACCAATCACCTTTTGGTCCTGGATCGGCTGCTTGCAAGGCAAACGCCGCTATGCTATCTCTCCGGGCCCATCTTTTAAGACTTTTAATCCACAAGTAAAATCATCTCTTGAGAGGACATGTTATAAATCATAAAATCAAAGATACACATTAGAAGTTTTCACCAGACCATGTCCACTATACTATCTCTCGCACCAACTCTAGTTATCTTGATGTTCTTGATTTCTAATTTCATTTAATTCTTATTAGAAAAGATACATTAGGGGCCGGAGAGATAGCATGGAGGTAAGGCGTTTGCCTTTCATGCAGGAGGTCATCGGTTCGAATCCTGGCGCCCCATATGGTCCCCTGTGCCTGCCAGGAGCAATTTCTGAGCCTGGAGCCAGAAATAACCCCTGAGCACTGCCGGGTGTGACCCAAAAACCACAAAAAAAAAAAAAAAAAAGAAAAGATACATTAGGGCAGGAGCAAAAGTACAGTGGATAGGGTGTTTGCTTTGCATTTAACCAAACCTGGTTCAATACCGAGCATCCCATAAGATCCCCTAAGGCTGGGGCTGGAGTGATAGCACAATGGTAGGGCATTTGCCTTGCACGTGGCTGACCCAAGACAGACCTCAGTTTGATCCTCCAGCGTCCCATATGGTCCCCCAAGCCAGAAGAAATTTCTGAGCACATAGCCCCAGGAGTAACCCCTGAGTGTCACTGTGTGGCCCAAAAACAAACAAAAAATTAAAAAAAAAAAAAAGATTCCCTAAGGCTGCCAGGAGTAATCCCTGAGCACTGCTAGGTGTGCCCCCCCCCCCAAAAAAAAAAACTCAAAAAGATACATCGTATAATTTGAATAATTTTTTGTTTCTGTAAGGAGTAATTGTCAATTTAAGCTGTAAATTTTAGATGAGTTCCAGCATTCAAATCCTCCAGGCTCAGAAATTGCTCCTGGCAGGCACGGAGGACTATATGGGACGCCGGGATTCAAACAGATGACCTCCTGCATGCTATCTCTCCGGCCCATCATTCCTAATTCTTAAGTTCTAACTATTTCTTTTTTTTTTTTTTTTTTTTTTTTGGGTCACACCCGGCAGTGCTCAGGGGTTATTCCTGGCTCTAGGCTCAGAAATTGCTCCTGGCAGGCACAGGGGACCATATGGGGTGCCGGGATTTGAACCGATGACCTCCTGCATGGAAGGCAAACACCTTACCTCCATGCTATCTCTCCGGCCCCTAACTATTTCTTTATCTTTTCCACAATTTCATTTTATTTTGTAGGGCTCGGGCTATTCTTTACTCTGTGGTCAGGAGTGGCTCTGAGTTCCCATGTCCAGGGATGATTTGATCAGCTGCCCTTGGATCTCTCTCTCTCTCTCTCTCTCTCTCTCTCTCTCTCTCTCTCTCTCTCTCTCTCTCTCTCTCTCTCTCTCTCTCTCTCTCTCTCTCTCTCTCTCCCCACACACCTGGCGACATGCAGCGTTTCTCCTGGCTCTACACTTAGAAATTATTCCTGACAGGGTCAGGAGACCATATGGAATGCAGGAAGTCAAATCCAGATTAGCCAAGTGCACAGCAAACACCTTCCCAACTGTACTATTGATCTAGTCAGAGGTTCTGGTATTTTATTTTTTGTCAAACCAATTTTAAACCAATGTTAAGTTTCCATTTAAGGTTAACAAGGCTAAGTTCCATGTAAGGGCTAAGTTTCTAGCCCAACTATAATGATGTAGACACCAAGTGACTCAAAAAACATAAAAAAAAGAAAAGAAAAGAAAAGAAAAAGAAAGAAAACTGGACCTTTATAAATGGCAGAAAAATCAAGGTTTTCCAACAAATGGAATTCAAAATTATCTGCATAATTGTTGTTCTGTGTTCTATAAATTTGGGAACATTTGCTTTTTCTCTTTTCTTGATACCTTCAGTATATTTTTTTCAGTATATTTTTAATGCTTTATGGAACTCTGTTGATTTGCATAAATTTAGATAAGAAGTTTTTCCTCTTTGTAGTGAGGATTACTCCTCATGCTGAGAGGAAATCTTAAAAAGTCAGCTAGGGGACTCCAGAGCTCTTTTCCAGGGAAACTGAGTTGAAAGGGGTTGAGGTTAAATGACTAACAGGTCCAGTAAGAATTAGTACTGTTATAAGTACTCTGCTAACCTCATGGAGAACATAGGGAAATTGGAAATCATCTAGGAATGTCTAGATCTGCAAGGACTGGCCACAGCCTGGGTCCTGCTCTCTGCAGCGAGAAATATTCTGGAGATCAGAATCTTTCCCAGCCCTGGATGAGACAGAGAATGAAAGGCCTAGGGCCACCTCTGGCTCATCATGCTGACCTGATCTTCACATTTTTATATCAGTCAAGTCTGGGTAACCCAGACATGACTGGTAAAGAAATGCTCTGTCCTTGACCAAACCCCAGAAATTCTCTGTAAATAATGCTGTGCCTCAAAGAGAAATTTCTCCAGTCTTGCTGGGTTTATGCAAAGGAACAAGCCAAGTTTATTCAGTCATTCAGCAAGTTCAAGGTGAAGGTGAAAGAAATACTATTTTTCTGTAGCTGACTGAATTAAATGTAGTCTAGTAGGTTTACCTTAAAGCCCATTTCTCTTGGATAACCCATATGAAAGTGTACTTACTATTTTATTTTTTATGTAGGCAGTTGAGAATTTAGTTATTTATATTAGTTATCTATATTACTCCTTTATTTTTTCATTTTATTTTTTAAATATAATATCTTTATTTAAGCACCATGATTACAAACATGTTTGTAGTTGGGTTTCAGTTATATAAAAAAAAAAGACACCCCTTCCCTTGTTCACCAGAGCCTCATTCCCACCTTCCTGCATGTATTTGAGACAAGAATTCTATTTCTCTTACTTGCTTACCTTACTTACTGGTTTTAATAGACTGATCATGAAGGAACTAAAAGCTGAACATGCTATCACTAGTCTCACCAGGATAGTGGGAGCTATCATCCCAGAGAAGTTCTGTGCTCCAAAGTATCAAGAGGAACATTTACTGCTCTGTGGTCTGATCATTTTATCTGGTATTTTCAGTTGTTCATAATTGCAAACTTAAACCAATTGCCTGGACCCCCATTAAAAGCTAAGGTAGCATGAGATTTCACCCCTTCTTTTTTTGTTTGTTTATTTTGGTTTTTGTTTGGGTTTTCTGGGTCACAACTGGCAGCGCTCAGGGGTTATTCCTGGCTCTATGCTCAGAAATTGCTCCTGGCAGGCTCGGGGGACCATATGGGATGCCAGGATTCGAATCACTGTCCTTTTGCATGCAAGGCAAATGCCCTACCTCCATGCTATCTCTGGCCCCAGATTTCACCCCTTCTTATAGGTAGAGCCTACAGTCCTTTGCCAGCCTGAAAAGAAGATGGACCTTCACCCACATTTCCCTTAATGACTTCTAAGGTGGTGAAATCTCTAGGGAAAATGTTAAAGTCAGTAGGAAAGCTGCCAGGGGAATAAGGGCAAGAGAGGCCACAGGAACTAATAAAAATTTACCAGGAACTACAGTCTATCCTGAAAAGAATTAGCATCAGGTGTGAGAGGCATTTCTGTCAGACCCAATGTAAGCAGGGCAACCCTTATAGCCCATCTCTCCAGGCAACGGGATTCTAGGGCTCTGTTATTATTCCACCCCAATTGCTGTTTAAGTTGCAGGACTGAAGATGTAGAAACCTCCTTGTTCCTTCAGGTGGGGGAATCAACTACCCAGATGAGAAAACCCCTGAAAATGACTCCTGGCAGACTCAGCTGATTCAACTCTCAGAATCAGGGCAGAATGCAGATCATCCTGATGCTCCTGCTGATGGTGGTGACCACAGGACGACTGGTTGTAATGAACACCCCATTTGCCTGTGGACTATACTTGGACTCTAACTCTGACTGTGAACGGAGGATTTGTAGATCAAGCTGTCACCTGGGAATTCCTCTCCTAAACTTTGACTGACACAATTTGTTTGGGGTTTCCAATTATGCTCCATAAATTCTCTTCATTTATTTTATTCAGGCTCACATAAGTGCAGTTAAGATGCTTGTGCTAAGATCCAATAGGTCGGGATGTGCCAATCGGTAGGGATGGAAGATGAGGGACCTTAAGGAGAGTCAAAGATTTGACTCAGCTCCCAGAGAAAGGAGAGAATGTGAAGCCTAGAGCAGAAGGGACTCCATTTTATCAAACCAATGTTAAATCTCCATTTAAGGCTAACAAGGCCAAGTTCCATGTAAGGGGGGGCTGGAGAGATAACATGGAGGTAGGGCGTTTGCCTTTCATGCTGAAGGACGGTAGTTTGAATCCCGGCATCCCATATGGTTCCCTGTGCCTGCCAGGAGTGCTGCTGGGTGTGACCCAAAAACAAAACAAACAAACAAGCAAAAAAGTTCCATGTAAGGGCGCTAAATTTCTAAGTTATCCCAACAATAATGACGCAGATTCCATGTCACTATACCACAATATACCACCTTAGTTATCTAGCCATAGAGACATGATGAAACATTATAGAAACATCCTAGGCAACAGCCAATCAACTTAAAGGTCAAGATTTCCTACTTCTAGCCCTATATAACCCGGCTTGTGACCTCTGCAGGTGACCCTGATCAGTCAGCTTGTAGCTTGTTGGTTGACAGAATAAAGCTTTGCTTTGCTTTATTGCAATTGTGTGGTCTTGTCTTTGACTCCAGACCCTAACACTAGCATGATTTTTAGTTTAGGGTGTTTTGTGTTGTTTTTTTTTTCTTTTTGTTCATCTTTTTTTTTTTCTTTTTGGGCCACACCCAGTGGTACTCAAGGTTTACTCCTGGTTCTGTGCTCAGAAGTCAATGCTGGCTGTCTTAGGGACAGAGAGAGTCAGGTGTCAAACCCAGATCAGCATGTGCAAAGCAAATGCTCTCCCTCTATGTTATTGCTCCAGTACCTTTTTTTTTTTTTTTTTGCTTTGGAGCCAAATCTGTGCTAAGGCCTTGGTCCTGGAAGGTATTAAGTTACCATTTTACAGTGCCTGGGATAGAACCCAAGTCAGCAGTGTAAACAGTAAGAGCCTTGATCCCTTCCCCACCTCTCCAGCCCAACAGTACATTCTTTGGTAGTAATACATTTTCATTTCATTTCTTTATTTTTATGTGCATATTCTGTAGCCATTTTCCTTGCAGTTACCATAGGGATCGCACATGATACTCTAAATTTATATCTAACTTGAATGGATACAAAATCAGCTTCAAAGAGTATAAGACTTTATGCCTTCACTTTCACCTCTTGATGATAACATCACAAATTATATCTCTTCTGACGGTTCACCCGATAATATTAAA